>NC_048299.1:270662291-270907785 GCF_013100865.1 Trachemys scripta elegans | reverse complement strand
CGGGGGCTCCGCTGGGGCCGGGCCGGGGACTCGGGGGCCGGGCCGGCGGTGCCAGGCCGGGCCGGGGGCTCGGGGGACGGGCCGGCTGTGCCGGGGGCCGGGGGTGCTCGGCCGGGGGCCCGGGGGACGGGCCGGGGACCGCAGTGATGGGCGGGCTGGGGGTGGTCGGCCGGGGGCCGGGCCCGGGGCCGGCACCCCAGGGCCAGGGCCAGCCTGGGCCGCGCCTTCTCCCCCCACACTCCCCCTTACCCGCTTCAGGCTTCCCGCGAATCAAATGTTCGTGGGAAGCAGGGGAGGGGGTGGAGACTTTGGGGGAAGGGGCGGAGTTGGGGCAGGGGCGGGGCTGGGGGCAGGGCCGGGGCCCCGTGGAGTGTCCTCCTTTGGGAGGCACAAAATATGGTAACCCTAGCTTTGCATGCTAAAATTCTGTCACTTGTGCCCTTGGGGGGTAGTGCACCTCAAAAGCACATGTAAAGGTGCACTCTCAGAAGCAGGGTCTGGGTCTGAAAATAAGACCTTACGTAATTAACCCAGCGAGAGAGAGTAGATTTAGTAACACTGCTCACCAACAGGAGTTACAGATTCACAGACCTCTCAGGCTCTTGACTTAACACAACCAGCCCATAAAACAAAACTGCACCTCTCTTGAGTCCAGACCAAACTTAAACAACCCCCTCTCCTTTTCTAACTACCATGGCGATGTCACTTGATTCCATGCACTCTGTCAACACTCCACTTGGGGTTTTACAGTACATGGTGCAGCCTCCAGTGATAAAGGCCTCAATGTCAGTAGACATAGCTTGGTCTTTATTAACTTTAGTGTAGGAAGCTTTTTATCCTTGCTTCAAAACTAGACTATTGGCCAATATCTTGATGTCCTAATTCAGTGGGGAGGGCGGGGAAGTGGCCTGCCTGGAATACAACGGTCTTATTTCCTCTTTTTTTTATGAGTGACAAGATTTATTGCAGCAAAGTTCCGGGTGGCAGGATGAAAAGGAATCACCAAGTTACTGTATCATGTGGGATAGGCACAAGTAGCTAAATAGGAATGAAGGGAGGATGAAGAAAAAAGAATGGGAGAACTTTTGCCCTGACTCGCTCCATTGACTTAGATGGTAACGGCAGGGGAAGTAAATCAGTGCAATATGTGGCTCCCCTGTCCTTAATGCCATTACTGAATTCAGTGGTTCATAGTGAGTCGAATAATTTCCTGATCCGTATTTGTATTTTTTTTCCATTGGGTATCCATCAGAGCCAGGCAGTTTGCCTCCAGGAGGCATTTCACTGGCTTCCTTTACCTCCTCTGAGCTCAGAGATTGGTTTGCACAATGAATTCTGAGCCCCCTGGCACAGTGTTGGCGGATTAATCTTATCTAAGCAGTCTTGAATTTGATATGTGTTATCTACAGCTTCTGTAGGGTATAATGGTTGATTAAAAGTATCAAACTGCACAGTCATGTGTCTGGCGGCAGGGAGCTCCTCACCATGTTTGTTTTCCTTTACATCCATCCCCTTCAGCTGAGCTCTCATGTTTAAACCAGTAGGCCAACATTTTATTGGCTTTGCCACATTTCTCATAGTAGTTTAGTTTGGTCCATATCAATATGCATCCAGTTTTGGAAATAAACTCTTTCCCTTTTTATGTTATTACATTTCCTTATACAGTAGGTCATTCGAGTTCGTATTTTCAATTTCACTGGGCTCCTACAGTGTTTCGTTTGATATATTTTGCTTCAGTTTCTTTTCTATGGAGTTACAGAAGAAAATAGATGATCTTGTCCTACTACTTTTAGAGCTTCCAATTGAGTATTGTAGGATGTATTGGTAAGGGCATTAGATAAAGTTGGACCAAAACAGAACCATATACTCCTGAACTTGGAGAAAGTTCAGATCCAAATTTGGATCAAGATCTGAAATTTGTGGCTTGGGATCATTTACTAATGATGAGTTTCACCTAGACCCTCATAGCAGTTTCAGAGTCCAGTTCATCCCAGGTATTAGCTCCATTGGCTTGAGCAATGAATCATTTTAGTAATGACCCATCAGAGTCATTACTAAATTGGCTCTCATAGGTTTGTGCATAAAGCTTGCCTTTAAGTAGGTCAACAGTTGTTACCTCCTTTCACCTCACATTTTCTGATCAGTGGAGGTGACGGATTGTCATATTGATGTAGATTGGGGCGCAGTCTGACCCAGTGACTCTATCTGGCTTCAACCATTTGCGGAAGAGGAAACCAGAAACCAGTGAATTCATGTTTGTATTTTGTGAGGGCTAAACTGAAAAGTTTAATCTCTGGGTCATGGATAGAGTTTCTACCTGACATCCTACACCTGCCACAAGATCGTTTAGGGTTCTGAGGCTATGCTTATCTTCCATATTTAGAGATGATATCTTCCAAGGTAACCATTTAAAGGAGCAACTAAAGTCTGCATAGGCATTACCCAAGAGATTTGTGATCCTCTCTAAAAGTGTTGGACATAATTCTTCTTAATCAACCCTGGGGATTGAAATCCTGATATACAGCCTCCTTCCAAGTAAGATTTGGTAGGCAGAATCATTAATATTATTTACTGAATATGTATTTATTATTATTATATATTATTACTGTAGTGCCTTGGAGCCCTAATTATGGACCAGGATCCCATAGTGCTAGGCGCTGTACAAACACAGAACAAAAAGACAGTCTCTGCTCCAAAGAGCTTAAAGTAACAAGACAAGAAACAACAGATGGATAGAGACAGACAGATGGGGGAGTACAAGTAAACAAGCATGATAGGCAGTGGTCTCTGCATGCTAGAAGCCTAGCTGTTGTCAAATATCTTGTAGGCATTGAGGCAAAGAAGAATTTTGAGGAGGGATTTGGAGGTGGATAATGAGGTAGCTGTGCGGATGTTAATGGGGAGCACCTCCCAAGCATGTGGGTCAGCATGGGAGAAAGCATTAAAGTGCTCGTTTGAAAATTTAACAAATAGGTAGGGGAGGTTGACATGATGAGCCAGTGGCAGGTGAGATTGACATCAGGAGAAAGGTCAAGTGCTTGAAATGGAGGTAGACAGAGTCCCTGCCCTAAAGAGCTTAGAGTCTAGCTCTACCTGATTGGGCGTTTAAGTTAGACACCTGATTCCGTACTTAAGCTAAATAAATGGCCGGATTTTCAAAGGCCCCAAGCACCCACATGTCCCACCAAAGTTGATGGAACCATTAGCACCTCTGAAAATCAGGCACCTACCATATATAGGTGCCTAAATATGTATGCAAGTGTCTAACTGTTGGCACCCAAGTTAGAAATTTTGGCTTCTCTTCACAGGAACACTTTGCTGTAGGGCAGGTCTTGTCTTGCTACTAGCTGTTGTCCAGTATGTATTTCACACAGGGAATAAATATGCTTTCATCCCTGGAACCTTTCTCTACAGGCCTAATCCTGAGAATTGTTGAATCCGTGAAACACCCATTAAAGTTGGCCCGAGTTGCTACCCCTCAGCATCAGACTCTGACTTTTTAATACTAAAGTTGAACTAGATAGCTTGGATGGTGGGAGCTGATTCTCTTCTTTCATACTTTGTCTACACAGGCAGAGCACTTTATGGCAATGTGATATCCTGAGTTAATTCTCAGTTCTTTGAAATATTGATCCGAATCATTACCTTCAATGTTCCTGCACTGATGTAAGTAATTAGGCTATAGGGAACATAGGTTTGTGGGCAAGGTATCTTACCATGATAGCCAGGGATTTATGTACATACTGTTTCCACAATCTGGTAGGAAAATGCTCCCCAGATTTGAAAACCAGGTACTTTGACACTGTAGGTAGTCTGGTTTAAACACTCTTCCCATTTAGACAACACCATGAGCCCAAAAATCTAAGTTTAAAACAGAGATTGAAAAGGCTATCAAGGAAGAGGCTGAACTGTTATCAGAATAAAGATTATAAAGAATATCGTGCTTGAGTTTCTGATGATGGCTTGGATGTTAACTTGGATAATTCACTCCCTTTCTAGAAATCTTAAACATGAGGGACCTGAGTCTCCGCTCCCTGGCACCTTGTGGAATCACTTACATCTTATGCACAAAGTGGGGGTAAAATGCTGCCATTGGCATGAGTGCAGAATTCTGATTTGGTAGCATTTCACATTCACTTTGCACAGGCGGGAATGACAAAACTGGGGGCGAGACGACGGATCCGCCCCTTCATTTACATTATTTTTCCCCATTCTCTCTTTAAGGTTAATTGTGCTAGGCACGTAATGTGCATGAGATATGTGTAAGAATAAGAATCTTTATATAGGCTTTCAATATATTAAGAGTCAGAGCCCAGCAATAATCTTATATGGAGGTTCATGTGCATACAAGACATTTTGAGTTATTTTTAAACCCAGCTGTTTTTGTACTCTCTCGTCCGAATACAGGTGCATTAAGATATTGGTATGTGGCAATTGAAGTTGTACTTCTAAATTACATAGCTTTAAATTTTGTCAGAAAACCTGCAGATTGTTTCATATCAGAAAGAAGAGGCAATAATTAGATGGTCAGAGCTTGGATAAATTGTCTTGGCTAATCTGTACTGGCTTTTAAAGAAGACAGCAAGATTTGCTTCATACATTGTATTCCATCTCTCTGTAACTCAGCTCCCCCAAATGAACATTTTGTCACCTGCCACGCATTTCAGCTGTGTTTATTTCTGTCTAACGTGAGGTCCTTTTACACTTAATTTATGCAGACAAGGAAACATGATTTTACAAAATGGAAAAACACATTTGGGTTGACTCCACTGAAGTTTGGGGTAAAACCCAGATGTAAGTCAATTGTCTAGAATTTCAGTTTTGACTCGGTGGTATTCATGAGGTTTTGAATAAGGGCTTGATCCTTAGAAGAGCCAATCACCCACAACTTGCCCTTAAATACAATGAGCCTGATCCTGAAGTGGTATGAATTGGTGTGTCAATTTATACCAGCTGAGGATCTGAACAAATCGAAGATGGAAGTGTTCATTCCACCTCAGGATCACACCCTAACCGATAATAAACTCTTTGGGTTCTTTTTAAGGTCCATTTTCATATCGGTCAATTGTGTTTGTAAAAGTAATGTCTTTGAAGACAAATGCAGACCTCTCTAAGGGATCAAGTCAATGGATTAGAGTGGGCAAATCATATTAGATGAAGGGAAAGGGCTTTTAAATTTTAAATGTATCACTTTGAATTGTGATCAGATGTAAGGGTTGAAGAGATTTGACGTGGTCCCTTATCTAAACAAGATCATGAATGTAAAGCTTATAATGCCACTGTGAAATTTTAATGCTCATTTATTATGGTTATAATGAAATCTGTATAATAAGATAATAATAATTAATAACGAATATTCATCAGTGTCAATATGATTCTACTATTTTTCTACATATGCTGTATCGTGGCATTTTGCGTGGCTTCTGTTCAATGTAAAGAAAAATCAATAAAAGTCTTTGCTTCCTTTTGTCTGGACTTCCTGTGATTTCTTGTGGAAGCACAGGGTCTGTGTCTTCATTTGTGCCTGCACAATGGTGAGCATGTTGTCAAATAACTAATGATAATTTCGAAGGTCAGTGGGCCATGTTTTAAGAGAGTCCCACTACCAGCAATGGGAGTTGCAGGTGCACAGCACTTCTCTGAACTTGAACCTAGGTAAGTGGAGAGAGCAGCTGGCCAAGAGGTGGGCTCGATGGGAATGAAGCAGTAGGTAGGAGGATGTCTGAAGAGAAAGAGAGAGGAGGGGTTCCTGAGGCGAAAGGGAAGGTGGCAGCAAAAGAAGAGGGAAACTTTCAGTCACACCACAAAGGTTTGCCCATTGTGCATGTTTATACCATACCAGACAACTTTGTGGGCTTAAAAATATTTTCTAATATAAACTGATCAGTCCACAGATTGCAGCATTCCTATTTCTCCATCCATAGAGGTTTTGCTTTGTCAATGAGTCAATCACATTGAACAGCAAATGTGTTAGCAGCAAGGAGGGGATAATTAGGGCTTTAGTTAAATGTGTTTGCTTTTCACTTCTGGAGATAATCGCAGTCAGCTCCGATTTAGGTCACACACTGGAAATGACTAGGCCTCACTTTAATCCCTACAGGTCGTTTGTCCCTATTCAGAGCCATAACAGTGTCCGGCAGAAGTTTTCATGGATTTGGTGGTATCTGCTCCAAAAGACTCCAGCTGTACCATCAGGGCAGTGGTGCTTTGGTGGGATGGCTTTTGAAAGCCTGCTCAGCCCCAGCTTTCAGTGTCCCTGGCCTTGGGTGGTATAATCAGACCCTTTCATAAGCATTACATGCACCTATTTTTGTAAATCTAAATGTGCTCCCGTAGGATAAGTTCCCTGCACATCAGCCATCATACTGCAGGGAAATCATACTAAGGAGTTGTTGTTGTTTCTAGTGGCGCCCAAGAGGGACTAGGCGCCAAAAAATATAAGGCACATCCTTGCCCTGCCTAGATTATTGCCTGATTTTCAGAGAGGCTGAGCACCACAGATGTCACTGCAGTCAACGGGAGCTTCAGAAAATCAGGACATTACAATCAAAAGGCAGGGAGACAGGTGACTGTCCTCATGGCAACGCTTTGGGCTAGACCCACCACACCTTTTTAATGGGGATGTGACACTATTAGCTAAAATCATGTAACTCACTAAGAAACTTCAAGCTGAGTCACTAAGAGACAGGTTCTCAATGTTGTTTAGGCACCGATTAGGATCTGGGCCTAATATCTCCTAATCAGGAGAGAGAGAGAGGAATGAAACAGATGTCCAGTCCCCATCAAAATCTTCTTGCATTCCCAAGAATGGCGCCTGCTGAAACTTTTTTAACCAAGACTTGTATTAAAAACAAATGAGCAGGTGAGGGAACAGCTACTATGTATATCCTCAGGGGCCAGACTCCAGGCCATTTCTGAATGTCCCGCGAGCACAGTAGGCCTGCTGCCAAAATACACACTATTACGCACAACTCTGCCAGATCCAGTCTACATTTGGCTTCCAAACACCCCACTCAGGGGCTCGGTAGAGTACCAGGCTTTAGCCATCTTTTCTTGGCTCTCACATGCACGCTCGGTTGGTTTTGCTTGGCTTGGTGCTTTTCCACAGGCTCTTAGTACAATACAGCCTCCAGCTTAATCCAACGTCTTCCCAATAACACAAAGACAATTCCTGAGATTTAGTAATCGGCCTGTGTGCCTGTACCAGCCCTGCAGTGTACCTGCACTGCTTCTGGCCATCATGTAGCCTTATGTAACAAATCAATGAATTGCCCTCGGTACTAGAGGTACACTGCAAATTTGTCTGTCACCTGCTGAGTGTGTTTTCATTGGGGGAAGAAACCTTAGTGCTGCTTCACTTTTCCTGGAAGGAGGCTGACCCAAGGGTGAGAAATAGACACAACTATTTTCCACTCAATAGGACTGCTGAGGCCTTTTCTCTTTTGAAACCCTCGCTATGCTCTTTCTTACAGGAGGCTGCAGTCATTTCCTATTCATACAGCTACTTGTCAATTAAGTTACTACTCACCATAAGTAGGGGTTGCAGAATCTGGCCCATTATTAGGCCAATAATGTTTAATAGTCAGTAGATATGTGATAAATTAAACTATTAAAATAAAGTTTCTGGGGAAATGCATTAAGAAAAGTACAAGGCCATAGCTAGGGATCATTTTCTTAAAAAAAAAGATGATGCACATGAAGTCTTTGCTTGCATCTGCGTATTTATTGAATCATTTTTTATGCATGTACGGTAAGTCTGGAGCCACTTATTACAGTTTATAGTTCTCTGAGTATCGGCATGCTGGACTTCTCTTCGTAATGCACTTGTTCCGGGCCTGTGATTGTGTCTGTGACACTGCTGTATGTGGAGAGCTTTTGGGCTTTTCTCAGTGAGCTCAGGTGCTAGGAGCTTTGAAAGCTTTGGTTGTGGAAGGGTCAGTCTTCACTGCGGTGCACATGATCTGTATGGCTGCTCTCACTGTTGGGTGCTAGAGCTGGGAGAAACCTGGAGAATGGGGTGAAATCATGAACATTTCATCTTGTCCCTGATTTTTTTTCATTGAAATTCAAAAATTTGAACTTTTTGTTGCAGATTCAAAATTTGCCCCATTTTGACTGGCTCTTTGTTGCCGATTCACGCCTCAAAAAGAGGTCCCAGTCAGCCCCTTTGCCATAGGCCAGTGCCCATTGCATTCCTTGCATTGGCAGGGTCTGCTATGCCCAGAGGGGATTAACCCAGGAACGTGGGGCCCTGTCAGTGTTTTCAATACTTCCCTCCTTTGAAGTTTCCAGATGGGGAAGGCAGATTTAAGTTGCAGTCAGGGGTCCAAAGCATTTGTGCCAGCGGTGGCTGACTAGGAAGGGACTGAAAGTCTGATCACCACCAGCAGAGACTTGTGGAATTTGTGGGGCATGGATGCCCTGCCAGCATCATCTTGGCATATCTCATTTAATCAATTCTCTGCCATTGCAGGGGTCTTGAGCATTGGTGACACTTTGATTTCACGTGTTCTCTGCTTGTGGCACCCAATTCCATCTCCTTCTGAGAAATGGAAAGCTTTGGTCTAACTGAGGTCTTTGGGCTCAGTACAGGTGAAATTTAAAGGCTTGTGATATAGAGGAGGCCAGACCAGATGGTTCCTTCTGGCCTTAAACTCTATGGAACTATGAATCGGTGCATCATCTGGACAGTCTCAACAAAGAAATATTAGAATTGGAAAAGGTACAGAGAACGGGAACAAAATGGTGAAGGGTGTGGAACAGTTTCCATATGAGTTTTAACCTATAAGAACATAAGAACAGCCATACTGGATCAGACCAGTGGTCCATCTATCTCAGTGTCCTGAGAGGGAATTAGAGCTGGTCATCAGAAAATGCCAATTCATTGAAGCCACAACTTTTTACAGGAATGCATGTGTGGAGAAACACGTATATGTTTGTTGGAGGGAGAGTGGGGAGGGAAGGCCTTGCTTTTGTCCTGTTGCTTAACAGAAAAAAAACTTTCATGGGATGGGAAAAGTGTTTCCCACTCTACTCTACTGGGAATACAGAAGATGACTTTTTTCCTTCAACTGGGCACAAGATGTCACTATTATTCCATGCAAGCACAAAGGATTGTGCATTTACCTGGACATTACTCAACATATCCTGCAGTCACTGCACCTGCAAAATTGAGAAAAGTGTCCATATCCTGTGAGGCCTGAATGGCTCAGAGCAACCTTGCTCCTCGAGGTTGCGCATTCAAAATCAACCCAAGCTGTTACTGGCTGAAAGGTTCTGCCATTAAGTTTGGTGGCCTTGGTGAAATAACGGGTGGCCTTGAGTTAGTGGAGAAATTCTATGATCATTGCAGTTATTAGTATGAGGCCATAGCATGAGTGGTGCACAAAGCCTGTGTAAGGCCTGCAGCCTGCTGGGGAAGAGGAGGGATCTGAAGGAGGATGGGGAAAGGCACTTTGTAAAGAGATTACACCAAACACGGCAGGGGGGGCTGATAGACGCGTGAAGCTGCTAGTGGCAGAAAGGCAAAAGGAGGTGGTTGGAGGGAGTGCAGCAAGCAAGTGGATTAGTAGAAGGAAATGTGAGCAAAGATAAAAACAGGTGTAAAATGATGTGGTTTTTAAGACCCCAGCCCCCCCTTCTCTCAAGAGGCCACCAAGATTATGCCTTGCCCATGCCTGCGCCCCCAAACCGCCTCTCCCCCAGAATTATCCTTATGCAACGACTTGTGGGAACTGCCCAAATCCCCTCAGTTCCTGTGTCCCTTGACAACTTCTTCTCCCAAGGCTGCTTCCCTGCAGCTCCCCTCGTGCACACCTGAACCTCCTGGGAATGGCCGCGGAGGACTTTTTCATGTATCATGGGCTGCATAATAACCGGAGATGACTCCTTGCTTGTGAAACTAAACTGGCTCTTAGTAAAGAGAACTATCTGTGGAGAACTATTTGAACACACTGCTTAGGGAAGTCGTGGAAGCTCCTTCTCTTAAGGTTTTGAAAAGGAGGCTGGATACTCATCTGTCATGGATGGTTTAGCCACAACAAATACTGCGTCTTGGCAGGGGCTTAGACGAGAAGATCCTTGTGGTCCCTTCTAACCCCATGGTTCTATGAATTTATGCTTCAGAGGTGCTTCAACTGCACTTGGCATACCAGCCATGTGCACACACACTGACTTCCTGGAGCTTCCTTCAGACTCTTCCCTACTGCAACCTGTGGTCCTCCCTCCAAGCTCCAGACAAGTTGCTACATCTTTCCTTTTAACAATTTCTATTCTTAGAGTCCAAGGCCAGAGGGACTTTTGTGATCATCTAGCCATAGTACAGGCCATAGAACTTCCCTGAAATAATTCTGAGAGCACGTGTTTTAGAAAAAAAATCTGATCTTGATTTAGAAATTGTCCGTGATGGAGACCCATTGTAAATTGTTGCAATGGTTAATTGCTCTCATCATTAAAATTTTATGCCTAATTTTCAGTCCAGCTATTGGATTGTGTTATACCTTTCTCTGCTAGACCGAAGAACCCATTATCAAATATTTATTTCCCATGTAGATACCTACAGACTTTAGTCAAGTCACCCCTTAACCTTCTCATTGTTAAGCTAAATAGATTGAGCTCTTTGAGTCTATCACTATAAGGCAGATTTTCTAATCCTTTAAGCATTCTCATGGCTCTTCTTTGAACCTTCTTCAGTTTATCAACATCCTTCTTGAATTGTGGGCACCAGAACTGGACACAGTATTCCAGCACTGGTTGCACCAGTGCCAAATATAGAGGTAAAATAACCTCTAATCAAGATTCCCGTGTTTATGCAACCCATGATTACACCAGTGCTTTTGGTCACAGCATCTCAGTGGGTGGTCACATTCAGCTGATTATCCACCACACATATCTTTTGTGCTATCGTTTACTGACTTGTTGGGGCCAGAGGTTACAAGTACCTGTCCCACCTCAGGAACATGACCTTTTCCACCAGCCCATTATGTGCTGTTAAGCCTCATATTTCTCAAGTGTGGTGGTCTTTGAACCAGTCTCCCATTTCTTGTTTGTGTTATTGCTGGGGGGGAGGGGGGAAACACTTGCTTCCACCATATTGCTGCCTTCATGCCATTGGGTGGCATCTTGTTGTTCTTCTGTATTGTGATTATAGCTAGTTTCTTCTGAGTGTCCTACATGAGGCCAGCAGATGGCTGAAACTCTTTAAAGTCCTCCCAATCCTGGCCATAGCCCTGTCTGTTGCGGCTGTGCCAACTGTCTGCCACTACTTCACAGCTTCATCACGATCAGGGCCGCCTCTGGCTTTTTTGCCACCCCGGGCAAAAAAGCCTCCCCCCTCCCCCTGAACGCGGCAGGGGAGGGCGCCAAGCCCGGCCGCGGGCCGCTTTCCCCGACCGGCCGGAGCGCCGGGGGAAGGGCGGCGAGCCGACCGGGGCTCCGTTGTCCCCGGCAGCCAGAGCGCTGGGGGCCGCACCGCGCCGCCCCCCTCCAGGTGCCGCCCCAAGCACAAGCTTGGTGGGCTGGTGCCTGGAGCCGGCCCTGATCACTATCCTAAGTCTCTGTATCTACCTCATCTGTCCTGTCTCCCACTGCATCTTGGACTGTTCCTTTTGTTGTTGCTTGGTGTGGCTATTTGATGGTTGGTGCTAGACCTGCTCACCCATTTTGCATTCTCTTAACTGCTTCTGGGTACTGACCATTGTGCATCCATTGGGCTGCAGCAGACTACTGTATTGAGAACCAGCGTCTTGGTTCTCCAATCCATTGGTCCCTATGCTGGACTACTGTCTAGTCCCTGGGAGGGTGTATTGCGATGGTTGAACATGGCCACATAGGGATCCCTTCCTGTATGTTTTCCCTTTGCCATCATTCTCTTGGTTTTCTTTATTGCCAACTCTGCCTTCCTGCTGGATACCCAAGGGAAGATGTCTCATGTTCAAATTCCCATTTGGTACTGAATCATTTCAATTCTGCTGTAATGTACTGTGGCCCATTGTCTGAGCATTGCATGTCACTTTCAGTTTCTTGATCACAGTTGTGGCCTGAGCGTCCTCCAGATGGTCCACCTTCCAGAAATGGGAGTAATAACTTAATAGGACAATGCCTTTCCTGTCATTATATATGAACAGGTCTCTTCCCAGGGTCAGGTTGGGATTTCATGAGGCCGCAGTGTCTCCTTCTGCTATCAATCACTATACTCTTTGCAAATCAAACCCTGTTCCATGTACTCTCAGTTGGGCATTCATCCCTGGGCAGTAACATATACTCCCTAGCTCATCATGCATTTAGGGACTAACAACATTCAATTTTGCTATAAGCCGAGGGCTCATCTGTTGGAAGTGACAGAGGAGGAGAAAGACCTGGGCATATTGATTGATTACAGGATGATTATGAGCCAGCAATGTGATGCAGCTGTGAAAAAGGCTAAAGCAGTCTTAGGATGCATCAGGTGAGGTGTTTCCAGTAGAGAAAGGGAAATGTTAGTACCATCATACGAGGCACTGGTGAGACCTCATCTGGAATACTGTGTGCAATTCTGGTTTCCCATGTTTAAGAAAGATGAATTCAAACTGGAACAGGTGCAGAGAAGGGGTACGAGGATGATCCAAGGAATGGAAAACCTACCTTATGAGAGGAGACTCAAAGAGCTTGGCTTATTTAGCCTAACTAAAAGAAGACTGAGGGGGAGATATGATCATTTTCTATCAATACATCAGAGGGATAAATACCAGGGAGGGAGAGGAGTTATTTAAGTTAAGTGCCAATGTGGACACAAGAACAAATGGCTATAAACTGGCCATCATCAAATTTAGGCTTAAAAGTAGGCAAATGTCTCTAACCATCAGAGGAGTGAAGTTCTGGAATAACCTTCCTAGCGGAGTAGAGGGGGCAAAAAAAAATCAAACTAGCTTCAAGACTGACCTTGAAAAGCTTATAGAGGAGATGGTATGATGGGACTGCGTACAATGGCCCGTGACCCATCGGCAACTCCAAAAACTCAACCCCTGGCAGCACCAGTTGATGTACTGTGTAGGTAAGAGACAGGAGAGACTCCCTGGCTGAGAGATACTTGGTTTCCCTATAGGGTGGAGTGGGGGGGAAGAGTGGGGACTGGAATGGGATCCCCTATAGGGTGTGGAGGGGTAAAGACTGGAATTCATAAGAACATAAGTGTGACGGGTTGGATCACAGACACCCCCTTAGGGCTGCCAACTGATGTGCCAAAAATACTCCTGCCCCTGCCTTCCCTGCCAGCGTGGGACTCCAGAACCCTGCCTAGTTGTGCCAGACACGCTTGCCAGCTACAAACACAGTCCCAGGTCTGAACCACGTCCCACAAACTGCAGGCGTAACTGAAAGCAGTGTAAGAAGTGCTCCTGTCTCTAACACTCAGATGCCCAACTCCCAATGGGGTCCAAACCCCAAATAAATCCATTTTATCCTGTATAAAACGTATACAGGGTAAACTCATAAATTGTTCACCCTCTATAACACTGATAGAGAGATATGCACTGCTATTTGCCCTCCCCCCCCAGGTATTAATACATACTCTGGGTTAAATAATAAGTAAAAAGTGATTTTATTAAATACAGAAAGTGGGATTTAAGTGGTTCCAAGTAATAACAGACAGAACAAAGTGAATTCCCAAGCAAAATAAAATAAAACACGCAAGTCTAAACCTAATTCAGTAAGAAAACTGAATACAGATAAAACCTCACTCTCAGAGGTGTTCCAGTAAGCTTCCTTTTACAGACTAGTCTCCTTCTAGTCTGGGTCCAGCAATCACCCCCCGCTCCCCCGGTTACTGTCCTTTGTTCCAGTTTCTTTCAGGTATCCTTTGGGGCTGGAGAGGCTATAACTTGAGCCAGCTGAAGACAAAATGGAGGGGTCTCCGAGGGGTTTAAATAGACTTTCTCTTGTGGGTGGACACCCCTCCCTCCCCCGTGTAGAATCCCAGCTACAAGATGGAGTGTTGGAGTCACAGGGGCAAGTCACATGTCCATGCATGACTCAGAACTTACAGGTAGCAGCCGTGGTTCACATACTACCTTGAACGTCCTCAAGTAGACTTCTTATGTGGATTGGAGCCTTCCAAGGTCCATTGTCCATTAAGTGTTTCTTGATTGGGCACTTAACTTGCACATTCCTTTCTCAAGAAGCTGACCAAATGCTTTACTAAGGCTACTTAAAATCAAGCAAGTACATAGCCAATATTCATAACATAAAATACAAAAATGACACATGCATACAAATAGGAGGAATAGATTCAGTAGATCATAACCTTTACAGAGATATGTTACATGGCATATGTAGCAAAAACATATTCCAGTTATGTCATACATACATTCATAAGCATATTTTCATAAAGCCTTATGGGGTGCAACATCACCATAAGAACATACAAATGGCCCTACTGGGTCAGACCTTGGGAGTTTTGGGCAAGTAGTGCTATAGAAGTGCAAACTAGTATTACGTGAGTTAGAGCTAGAACTGGAGTAGACCTGTTACCATCGGTTGACCACTCCATACTTAGTCAATGCAGGAGAAACCCATCAGCTACCCACCTTTTAAGAAACTGCGTTGACCAGGCTGCTTCTAAAAGCTGAATTAATTCTACCGGTAGCACGCCACAGCTCAATTGAAACCATATGCTGGATACATTCTGTTAAACCTGCTTAGGTTTATAGGTTCTACATTTGCTTGTTTACAAGATGATTAACGCAGAGACCAAGATTAGCACTGCATTAAAACAACTGCATTGTAATGTTTTCTCTCCACCTCTCCCTGCTCCCATATTTTTTCATGCTATACACTGCTAACAAACAAACAAACAAACAGAAAATGCCAAATACCAAAATCCAAAATCCTCTCAAAGCTCCTCCGTAGGAGGCCAGCTGTCGAGTTGTTATAGTTAAGTAGTGAGTCTGTAGTGTACATTAATATTAGACGTTTGGCCGGATATTTGTTTGGAAACATTCCTGTGCCATCCTCTCAGGAAGCAGGAGAGCAGTGTTAGATAGCAGCTCGCTTCGCTCTCCGACCACCACGCCCCACCGCTGGCTGCTCTCCAAGGGCAGATGAGCAGCTGCCTCTGTGGTCATTGCCAGGGCCTCTTTTCTGCGGCTCCTTTATTTTTATTTTTTTTAGGTGAGGGATGCTAATTAGAGATGGTTAGAAACACGAGAGCCCTGCCAAGCTGCAGAGGGGTAGAAGCCGTTTCAAAAAAAATCCAGACGCCACCACCTCTTAATTTGCGATGGACCAAACCCAGTCGTTAAAGCTCAGGGCTGGCATGGCTAGCTCTGCTGTGATTAAAAGGTGGCACGCAGCTGCTCTGTGCCAGGAACAGCCCCAAGGAGGAACCGCAAGTAAAAGGATACATCTATCCTGGACTCATGGGACATGACTGCAGGGTGCGTAGACATCGCTGAGCTAGCTTTAATCCAGCTAGCACAGATACTGGAGCAGTGACGCCATGGCAACACAGGATAGAAGCCTGCGTAATTACTCAGGCCCTGGGCAGAAGGAACTCCTCACTTAACATTGTAGTGATGTTCCCGAAAAATGCGACTTTAAGTGAAACGATGTTAAGCGAATCCAATTTCCCCATAAGAATTAATGTAAATGAGGGGGTTTGGTTCCAGGGAAATTTTTTTCACCAGACAAAAGACTATATATATATATATACACACACACACAGAGTATAAGTTTTAAACAAACAATTAATACTGGTGCAGTGATGATGATTGTGAAGCTTGGTTGAAGTGGAGGAGTCAGAGGGTGGGATATTTCCCAGGGAATGCCTTACTGCTAAATGAACTAGCAATTGACTGATCCCTCAAGGGTTAACTCTCACAATACTCTGCAAGGCAGCAGGAACGGAGGGAGGGCAGAGAGAGACACACACCCTGTGTGTGAGAGAAAAAAATGCGCATTTCCTCTTTGAGTAGCTGACCCTAGGCTTAAGTACACTGCCTTGTTAATTAAATCAGCTTGCTGAGACCTGAGAGGCAGCTACTGCCTAGAAGCTCCCTCCCTCCATCTTGTGTCCCCCCTGCTCTATGGAAGATGGGGTAAGCAGGGTGCAGGAGCAGGGGGGAGGGGGAGACACCCTGACATTAGCCCCCCTTTTGCCCCCTTCCCCCTTACAGCAAGCAGGAGTCTCTGGGAGCAGCTCCAAGGCAGAGGGCAGGAGCAGCACCTGGCAGTGGGGGGAGGGACAGCTGCTGCACAGGGAACTTAGGGGAGTGGGGAGCTGATAGGGGGGCTGCTGGTTCCACCCACCCACCAGCTGGCTGCAATGGGCTGCTCTTCCTGCAAGCAGTGGACAAAACAGGCGGCTGCCAAACGACGTTAGAAGGGAGCATTGCCCAACTTTAAACGAGCATGTTCCCTAATTGATCAGCAACTTAACATTGAAACAACGTTAACCGGGACGAGTTTAAGTGAGGAGTTGCTGTACAGCCCGTGCTGCCGCAGTCACTGCTCCAATGCTTGAGCTAGCTGGATTAACGCTAACTCAGGTATGTCTCCAGGCGCTGCAGCATAGAGATGCTCAAAGAGAAAGAAGTGAGTTTCTGCAGCCCTTGAAAGGGTGCAATTTACTTCCCCTTTGGCCAACAAGCAGTGGGGTAAAGCCAGATCTCTGCCCCTCTCCTTCCTTTCCCCATCTACTTGCTCATCAGGGGAATATCCAGAGCGCTGAAACTACATTCCACACAAGACCTGGGCCTGAGATTACTCAACTGAGCAGGAAGTGAAAGAGGCCTTACCCCTCTGCTTGGTCAAGTAAGACAATTCCCCCCGCCCCTGCAACTTTTCCTGAGAAAAAAGATTGGTATTTTTTGACCAGCTCTAGTTAATGAAAATGTAGACGATCAGATAACTCAGAACCAGGAGATGAGTTTAAGGGAGGGTTTTAAAGCTTGGGCATGGTAACGTCTAAATTCTGCCATCTTTCCTCCTTGTATAGCAATGGAAAAAACAAAGTGAAATGCAAGAGTAAAGGTATCGGATCTGGTAACTGTGGAAAGAGATTGTAACTTGAATTGAATTGTAAGTAAATGCTTCCCGTAGCTTTGAGAAGCCTGGGTTTACTGTGACTTGTCTAGCATCATTGAGAGAAATTTCAGTTTATCTCTGAAAGTAAGACAAGCAGCTTCCCGTCCGAGACATCTTTCTTTTCAGAGAAACCAACCCCTCTAGAACAACCTTGAAAAGATTTGTCTTTCCTTAAGCTTTTGGTGACGCTGAGCCTCTTCCACATAAATAGACTTTATAACCTGACAATTTTTAGATGCCCTTGATTGGTTTGTTAGGAAAGACTGAGATACAGTATCTTGCACTTGGATTCGAGGACTCCAAAGTGCTTACCGCCATGAAGAGACGGATCCTACCATACACAGTTGACCTTGACCTCTACACATCAGATGCAAAACAAAATCAAGAATCCCATCCACTGAGGGTTGACCTGGGGGTCTTCTTGAAGTGAAAGAAGAGTTGACACCATATGTCGCCTTACATCGGGAGTGGAATAAATTGAGTGGGGAAGGAGGAAATTGATAAGCAACAGTTTAAGGTTAGGCGGGGGAAACTATTACACACAACCATAAATCTATAGAGAGAGAGAACACTCCATTAAGGCTCTGTCGAAGGGTTTTAAAGCCTCAGACTCGTTAGTCAATGCTATTTCAGATACTGCTGCTGTGCTTACACTTCTCAGAGGAATGAAATATAGCCTCAAAGTGAGGTACTGAAAGCCCTGAGTTGGGGGATGCAGCGGGAGGGGAACTGAAAACATACAGTTTTCACATTGCTTTAGGGTGACCAGATGTCCCAATTTTATAGGGACAGTCCCGATATTTGGGGCTTTTTCTTATATAGGCTCCCTGTATATTATCCCCCACCCTCTGTCCTGATTTTTCACACTTGGTGTCTGGTCACCCTACATTGCTTTACCATCTGCCCTATTTTGAATTATTTGTTCCTATTAGATGGCAAAAGATGGCCTTCTTGTTTAATTGCTCTTAACAGTATCTCCCCAGTCAATGCAATTCTTGCCCTCCCCACACCCTTGAACACAACCAGAGGGAAAGCTGGAATGAATTGGGCACATCCTCTTGGTGGCCAGGGATATGGGAAAGGTTTTATTACACTCAGTACTAGCAAGAGCGCCAAGTGTATTGATAAAAGCAGCAAACACTCCCCTGGCTGCCTTGGTCTGCAATGCAAATGCTCCAGATTCCACTCATCTGTTTGGGGTTTTGAGATGATGACGATCACTATGGCCTCTAAATTGTGTATGGTACCCAGGAACTCATGGGTTAAACCAAGTGCAGTTTGGAAGAGGCCTTACATCTCCTCCAAAAATATCATGTATCCATACACCCCTGCCATTCACCAAATAACCCGCTCTACCTATCTAACCTACCAGATTAGCTACAGCAGCTAAATTATTTTTTTGCTTGTTCGTTTACAGGATCAGCTATGGTGTTTGTCAAGGAGTAACTCACAAACCGAGCTTACTCTAGCGATACCATGCTCAGCACTGTGGGATTTGACTGCCATGTTAGCTGTGGTTGCCTAAAGCCATTGTTTAGGCAGGTCACTAGGGAGCCCTTTGGGCAAAGTATAAACTATTGGTTAGCAGGAACTACAGTGCATTCAGCTGCTCAGCCTCACATTATTGCCCTGAGTCTCTGTGCATCTCACCTGGGCTCAGAAGTGGCTGGATCCCACCCTTGAAAACAAAGCACTTATGTCCTGCACCTTGTGGCCTTGTTTGCGCTCTAATTGGGTAGTATTTTACACCCCCTTTGCAGAGGTGTAAATGACTATGCCAAATGCAAGGCTGCGGAGACTGCCACCCAGAGTATTTAGCCATGTCCCTCTTGTCATGGTGTGTGCATGTTTTTTAATAGACATGTTTATGTTGGTTTGGAGATGGCATACAGCCATTGTTGAAATGTCACCTCTCATGCTTCTCTCCTCCCCCCAGAAATATCAATAGTGTCTGCTCCTGGTCCATGATCCCTTGGATTGACTCATTTAGTTATTTCTCCTGCCCTGCCCTATTGCCCTTTCCACCTGGCTGAGTAGGTGCCGTCCTGCAGCCACATGGAATCCACAAGCCAGTCTTTCTTTGTTATTTGTTGTCTTCAAACTGGCTTTTAACTAGGTGCCCATTTCTGTTAAAACGTTTGGAAGAGGAATCATGCTGATGAGAGTGGAGCATTAGGGCACTGGTGTTTGTACAATGGACAGTTAGTTTAACATTCAGGGCTATTATTCTCTAGAATATTGTGCTGTGGTGAATGGCAAACTGTCCATGGCATCTCTTTGATGTTTGGCTCTTTTAATGCTTAACAAAAGCAAGGCATTGTGTTGCTGAGCTGGCTTGAGTTCCTTGCAAATGAAATTGTACTTGAGTGGCTGGTGGTGTTTGTTCAGTTCTAGATGTCAATTGTGCAGAACGGTTGCTTCAGCAGAGCAGAATATGACTGTTGATTGATTGACTGTCGCGGCTACTTTGACCAGTAAGCAGGGTGGCTCTTGCCCACCTCCTGCTGTTAGAGTGAACACATATCGTTGTGATATTCCTTTTGCTCTATGGTCCCATCTGGCTCCCGTCCTTACTCTGCTCGCCACCAGCTTGCTGAACTCCTATTCAAAGAGTTTTGACCACTGGCATAATGTGTAGAATGTGACTTGGAGTGCAGAATTGACCGGGAATTTCTGGTTGACACTGAAGTATCCCCCATTGTGACACCTGCAGAACCTAAATAGAGTAAATAACATTGGTCAAAACACAATGGTTTCCTCTTCCAAAGGAATTGCGCAAACCTTTCTCAGGGTTGTAGCTTAGGAGCGATTTCTCCTGCTGAGCTTTGAGTTCCAACAAACATCAAAGCTCATAGAGAAACAATTAAGACCACCAACTTTGCCTGGATTTAGGTCCAAACGGTGAGAAACCAACAGATTTTTACCCCAAAACATCAGATCAAGCAAGGAAATCAGGTGTGGTGTGCTAGAAACTTGGTCACAGTTCACAAAACTTCCCATAAAACCCTAAGCCAAACTGCCAGAAAGGATTCTGGCCTGTTCCCACTAACATTTAAGCCCATGTATAACTTTACACAGATGGCTAGTCTTGTTGCCTCCTGAACTGAATCAGGGCTGTCCCAGATGTACTGTTAAACAAAAGTGAAGCCAATGGGATTACTCATATGGCTAAAGTTACACACAGTGCTTAATTGTCTGCCAGATTGGGGCCGATAAGCGATAAGTCTAATAGATAATGTATGACATTGGTCTGACTGTAACAGTGCCAAAATCATCTGTAAACATAGAGGGCCAGCTGTGATCCTCTTCCTCATATTACATGATACGTTACACTGAACTCAGTGGCGTTGCTTGTGTAACAAAGAGAGTACAGGTATCATAATATGGCTCATATAGTCCATTAAAAAGCAGCATTAGCTTGTAGCAGCTCCAACTGAAAGTACAGGGGACAAGTGTGATAATCACAGATGCCACGATGGGGTAATAGTTGGCAAATGCTGACTTGCTCATAGGGATTCCTGCATCTGTTCTCCCTGGTCCAATGTGTAACAACCCAAGAACAACAGAAGTATTTCCACAGTTGGGTCGTTTGTTTTTAATTTTCGACAAGAACAATGTATTTGGTTTTACCTGGCCCCCCCACAAGTGTTTGGAATTTGGACATTGTGGTGCTCTGCTAGAAAGTAAAACATAACACGAAACAAACAGAAAACTAACATGTCTAGTTAAATTGTTGAGAGAAATGCAAGTAGAAAGATAGTTATACCGGCAGCAATGGGGAGGAGTCAATGACATTTTTGGAATTCCTCCAGGGTTGATCATTACAGGTTGTATTTATTGGTGGGGAGGGGAATAGGACACTGCCTTAGTCCCCTGTGCTGGTGTCCTGGACAGCAGGTAGCAATGGAGAGGGGGGAGCAGCATCCTTAGGGCCATGCTGTTCCTATCTGCTCATGTTCGCAGGGAGTAGGCATGCAGGATGGGGAATGGGTAGAGTCTTGCCTTCACCCCACAACACTAGCCAGTGTGCTGGTGGGATACGCGCTGCCACAGGTACAGGGCTGGCATAGGGTTGACAACCCACCCATATTGGCCAGAAGTCTACCGGACTCAGCATTGATCTCCCGGTGACTATTGAAAGCAATTAGGCCACTAAAAGTCTGGTCGGCAGTGCAGGAGTTAGCCCTCCTGCCTTAGCCGGCAGGCTCTCTACTTGCCCTGGCTCTGTGCATCTCCCAAAAGCGGACAGCATGTTCAGCTCCTCTAGGTGTAGAAGCAGCCAGGAGATCTCCACGTGTTGCCCCTCCCTGAGCACTGACTCTGCCATTCCATTGGCTGGGAACCTTGGCCAATGGGAGCTGCAGGGGTGGTGCCTGCAGGCAGGGGCAGCGTGTGGAGCCATCTGGCCACCCCTGAGCCTAGGAGCCGGAGGGACATGCTGGTTGCTCCTGTGATAAGCGCCACCCGGCCAGAGCCCGCATCCCTCATCCCCTCCTGCACCCCAACCCCCTGTCCCAGCCCTGAGCCCCCTCCCACACTCCAAACCTCTAGTCCCCAGCCCGGAGCCCCTCCTGCACCCCAAATCCCTCGTCCCTGGCCCCACCCCAGAGCCCACAGCTCCAGCCAGAGCCATCACCCCCTCCCACATCCCAACCCTCTGCCCCAGCCTGTAGCCCCCTCCCACACACTGAACCCCTCATTTCTGGTCCCACTCCAGAGCCCTCACACCCTCCTTTATCCCAACCCCCTGCCTGAGCCCAGTGAAAGTGAGGGAGGGTGGGGGAGAGCAAGCAATGGAAGGCAGAGCCTCGGAGAAGGGGCAGAGGAGGGGCGAGGCCTTGGGGAAGGGGTGGGGAAGGAGGCAGGACAAGGGTGTTCAGTTTTGTGTGACTGGAAAGTTGGCAACCCTAGGAGCCTAAGTCCCATTGACTTTCAAAGGGATTTAGGAGCCTACGTCATTTAGGTGCTTTAAAATGTTTACCTTATTTGCTTTGCTCTTGCCCCAATTTCGGGGCACAGAAGCAATCACAATGTCCTGTTTGCTTGAAATGTTCCTCATACTTGGCAACCATGGAATAACAGAGATATACACTCATTGCAGTCCACAATGCAATACCATCACAGACAAGAGGCAGGCCAGGTATGTGCACGTGTGATGACCACCGCTTCTGGACCAAACCAGGGAACTTCCAGAGCTAAAAGCATCATCGCTACATCTTGAGCCAACGAGCCAGGCTCTGTAGCTGGGGGCTGTAACAGACTCTGTGGATCAGGCAGAGGGGGCAGCGTAATCTATGCCTCAAGAAGAAGAGCATTCTGAAAGATTTCAAATAGTTTTACTCATATTTATTTGTGTGACAGACCCAGACCAGTGGGTTACAGGAGTCTGGTAGAGGGCAAATATATTGGTCACTGGATGAGTAGTTTTCTGTTCCCTGAGTGACCAGAGCAGGGGCTGCACTAGAGTAATCAGGAACCTGCTAGAACCAGTTAAGGCAGGCAGGCTAATTAGGACACCTGGAGCCAATTAAGAAGAAGCTGCTAGAATCAATTAAGGCAGGCTAATCAAGGCACCTGGGTTTTAAAAAGGAGCTCACTTGGGGGGAGTTCCTCCCGGAGTAGAGGGCGGGCCCGGGTTCCCCCCAAACCTCCAAATTGACCTGGACTGTGGGTTCGCCCAGAGGGGAAGGTCTCTGGGCTGTTCCCCAACCCACATGGTGAATCTCTGAGGCAAGAAAATCCGCCAATAAGCGCAGGACCCACCAAAATAGAGGAGGAACTTTGTCACATTTGTTATTAGCTTTTAAGTACAGACGGACCCACCGTGCTCATGTAACTGGAACTCCTTCATAGCACAATGCTTAGAATCTCCTGCACTGTCGACGTTAGAGTACTCTCTGCTGGTCTCAGCCCGCTTAGGGCCCCGTTGTACAAACAGTTCCTGCCTTCCAGGGCTGCCAGTCTTCAAATCTGATCAACGGGCAAAACCAAACCCTAAAAAAATAAGTGAGCTGTGTAGAAAAACTGTTACCCTTCACATGCAATGCACACAACTGACTTACCTGCATGATGCTAATTCCACTGCCTCTGGACCCAAACAAGATGCGATCTGTAGTCTTTGAGAAAAGCCTCATCAGCTTGACTAAAAAGAAAAAAAAAACCCACTAAAAATACTGCCGAGGTTAAAGCCCTTCCACTCATGCTTAGCTTTCCAATGCCTGGGAGTGAGGAGGAACATGTTGCTAACTGTCTAATGAGGCACAGAGTGGAAACTGCTTAAAAGCCAGTGCACAGTAATGAGGGGGATTTTACCCAGTGGAGCTCCGAGAAAATTATTGTAATTGCACTTTTTAGTTATTATCAACTTGGTCTCCAGAACCTCAGAAAGGGCCATTAGACAAGTGCTCTGGGACCATTCTCAGCTGACAGAACAGCTGCTGAATCCTTTTTTTAAAAAATCAGGAGCATGCAGTGTGACGTTTACGATGGCCATGCCTAGCACAGTAGGACATTATGGAGACTTTTCTTTTTATGTATGTAAATATTACTCTTCCATGTGACCCTAATGCACCTTTTCTGGGTGAGAGAGTTGGCTTTACTTCTATTTATATACAACCACTCCATCGCCCGAGTACCTGAGCAGCTCACGGATACTTAGGGTGGCTTTTTAAACAATGTAAGGGAGCTACATTAGAAATTAATAGACATTTGGCATCCATACCCGAGCTTTCAAAATCTCACTCTGAACTTACTGATCTTCACAACACCCCATTGTATAGATAGGGAAGTGAGGCACAAAGGCCCAGTTCCTCAGCAGTATTTAGGCCCCTAATTCCCATTGAGGGGAGCCCGATCCAAAGCAGGTTGAAGAGACTGGGGAGTTTTTCAAATGACTTCAGTGGGCTTTAGATCAGGCCCATGGTAGCTAGCAATATTTTGGGCTCTTCCTCTGACCTATTAGTAATATAGAGCACAATCACAAAGGCCTTACTACATCAAAACGCTCAGTGAGGTCCATTGAACACAATGGGCCAAATTCTCATCTGATGCGGATTTTTCCACTGATAGGCTGATTTCAGTAAAGTTACTCCTGATATATCCTCAATGAGACAGACTAGCGAATCCATGCCTTTGTTGTGACCCACCAGGCCAACCAAGTGCAGCTGAACCAAGGAAAGCAACAGCTCTCCTGCTTGTTAACAAACTGGCCACTACCCCATCCCAGGTCATCTGCACTGCAAATACGGATCTGGAGCAACCCCTTTTGCTAGCTGGAGTAGGGATACTTAAACTCTGGTGCAGGTTTACCACGTTACACTGAAGTAATGACTGAGTGAGGGCCACCAGCCTAAACTAGAGCTGCTAAAGATGAACATTCAGCTACACCCATGATGTTAGCATAGTGGACTGTCTACCCTTGAAGATCATAAATATGCAGCAAGTAGGGGGAAGGCAGTGCAGTTGATCAAAAGTGGGGACGGCTGTGATTTTTGCTTTTGACAGTGATATTTATGGTGGGATTTATTTTTTAAACTGTAAACTCGTATATGCAATGCAATGAACAGTTTCTTGCATATCCATCCAAAAGGCCAGCAGAAGTTGGTTACCTAGTAAGATGGTCTTCAGCTAACAAGACAGCATTGGTAACCTGGAAGAAATTTGAAAGTGATTACCTAAGAGAGAGCATGGCCTATTAGAACTGGTCCTGAGGTCTGGTTTCACTGTTCATATTTTTTAAAAAATGACTAATGGAAAACACAGTGAAACAACAGAACACTGAAGGCCAAGTTGCTGAATCCTCCATACTTTAACGTGAAAGAGCATATGCTAATTCTGTTAAAAATTCTAGCCACTGGAACAAATCCATCCCAGGGGTAACCCTGGTGTCTTCATCCAAGATAAACCAGGGCTGAATTTGGCCCATTGTTTCCAAAAAGCACGTGAAAAGTAACTTTAGGGTCCAGCTCTCAAGCTACAGCTGAAGAGTGCTTGGTGCAGCTGAATGAGGAGGAGGTATCGAGGTAGATTCAAGTGCACCACCCAAGCCTGGAGCTGCTCTATGTTGGGCTGGTCCTCCAGCACATTTTAGACCAGTGTAGCAAGGCGTGCACTCCCTGCCACGCCTCCTGCTGGTTACCTCAGAGCACCTCTTGCTGGCCAGTGTCTCTCTACTGGTACCTGCTTCCTGGTCTCCACCACTGTACTTCAGGCCCCGCGACCCTCCCAGCCCACGGTGCCCCTTCTCTTGTACTCCCACACTCAGGGTCCTCCCCGGGGACCCCCAATTTCACCTTGCCTCAGTGACCCACTGCCAGTCTTCATCTAGCCCCTTCCCTCAGGGGCAATCTGCAGTCTGAAGTGGCCAGTAATCATCGGCAAGGGGATTGGATCTGTTGCCTCTTCCTCTCCTCGCTGCTTCCCCACAGCCTTTATACCTCTTCTGACCCTGACAGCAAGGCCTGTGCCTGGGGGTTTGCCAGGTTGGATCTCCCCCAGCTCTTCCCCAGCACTACGCTGTCCAAGGTACCCTTTACTTTTAGGCAGCCAGGTCCACCTTTCTCCAAGGCTGGCGAGAGACTGACTGCCTTCTGGCCCTGCAGCCTTTTTCTAGGGCCCAGCCTGGACCTCATTGGCTGCCTCCCAGCCTTTTCTGATTGGCCGTCCGCCTCAGCCCTCTCCAAGGGCTGGCTTTTAACCCTTGCGAGCCGGAGCGTGGTGACCGCCTCACTACAAGCAGTCTTGTAGCTGCTGTAACTTGCAGTGCCTGCCAATGGCTCAGGAGGCCACTATGGTGCTAGGGTTGATCAAAGCCAGGGATACCCCAGCGATGCCTCCTGGCCGTGCCCCCGTGCCGGCAGCAAGGGCAGGCGTGGCATAACAGCTATTACCGGGTGTGTCTACACAGGGATAAAAAACCCATGGCTGGCCCAGGTCAGCTGATTTGGGCTTTCAGGGCTCAGGCTCCAGGGATGAAAAATTACTGTGTAGACCTCTGGGCTTGGGCTGGAGCCTGAGCTCTGGGACCCTGGGGTGGATGGTCCCACAGCTTGGGTCCAGCAAGAGCCGGAATGTCTCTTAACCCCCCGGCCTGCACCCTGCAAGCCTGAATCAGCTGATCTGAGTAGATGAGCCCACAGTGGCTCTGTGGATCCCCGACACAGAGGCCAGTTCAAGTGACTTCAGGGCAGCTTTGTGCTGGCCAAAAGAGAGGGTGATGGTGGGGCTGCAGGATTTCGGATACGCAGCTCCCTGCACTCCGGTTTGCAGAGGTTTCTTTGAGGAAGGAGCAGAACTATGAGTGCACCAGCCACTCGCCTGCTGGAAGGGAAGGACCCCAGTCTTGTGGGGTAAATGCCCCCAGGAAGCTCCTGCAGCAGTTGTGGGGTGACTCTGCTGCTGCTTCATGGCTGGAGGGGTTAAGAGAGAGATCGGACTCTCCCCTCCTGCACCTGTAGGAAATCTCAGCTCCGCCAGTCCAGCTGTGGCTTCAGTTCCAGAGTCAGGGCCAAGGTACGTTTTATGGCAGGTGGGAAATGGTAACCGAGAGGTAAAGTGACTTGCCGCAGACTGAGGGTAGGTCGGTGTGAAGAGTACAGACACTGTCTGCCCAGCTAGCAGGGCACAAGTAGCAGTGGGAAGGGAGAGGCGTGGCTTAGGTAAGGAACGACATGCCTGACCCTCCTGGATCTGTACTCTACCTGGCTCTCGGCATGCCCAAGCAGTGCCTCCTATGCCTACACTGCTGTTTGGAGCAGCGTAATGTCCTACTGCCGGAGACTTTCTCTGCTGCTACCCCCTTGCTGGAGCCTTTCACTACCACGTGTAGCTATACATCGCAGTGAGTGTGGATGCAGCCTGCCTCTCACTGTGGCATGTAGCTATACACCTGTATGCCACCGCAAGTGTAGCCCGGTCAGTGTCAGGATTGGAGTCAGGCATTGAGAAAGCCAGATCCCCCGCTGAAGCAATTTAGCTTAGCTCCCTTGACGTGAATGGAGCCGCACCAATTTTCACCAGCTGAAGGCCTTGCCTTAGATGTTCCCGGGTGCCAGTCCTGTGCTCAGGCTAAGCCACGCTCCCACAGAGAACCAGCTTGGGTGCAAGGAAGGAATGAAATGCAGGATCCGGGAGAGAGCTGCTAATCCAAGTGCCCTACCCTGGCTCCCGCATCTCGGCGTTATGCGTTCACTGTACAGGGGTGGAATCCGTCTCGGCTGCCAACCCTGCCCTTGTGAGACTCATGGTCTGAACATGCCACCTCAGAGCCACAGGGCAGGTCTTCACTATGGGGGGGGGGTCGATTTAAGATATGCAAATTCAGCTACGCGAATAGCGTAGCTGAATTCGATGTATCGGAGCCGACTTACCCCGCTGTGAGGACGGCAGCAAAATCGGCCTCCACGGCTCTGCATTGATAGCGCTTACTCCCACCTCCACTGGTGGAGTAAGAGCGTCGATTCGGGGATCTATTGTCGCGTCCCGACGAGACGTGATAATTCGATCCCCGAGAGATCGATTTCTACTCGCCGATTCAAGCGGGTAGTGTAGACCTAGCCTCAGTTTGATTCCACTGCGTCGATTGTGAGGGCTCCCTGGAGCACACGTGCATTGCTGACCAGTGGGGTGGGAAGGTGGAGGAAGAGAGGAATACTTCCTTCTTCCCCCTCCTCTCATGCTGAATTCAACTATTCACTCTTGTAATGAATACACCCACTGTGATGTGCCGATAATAATAGCTGCTTCGCTGCCGGTGCGTCCAGATAGCAGCGATTTCCCTTGGTGACACACAGCAAGGCAGTTATGAAAGGAAACCTTTTCCCTTGTTGTCTCCCTCTCTACCATGCGATCATTTCCTTCCGTCTCCTTTAAAGCCAGTAACACGCTAACTAGTGTAATATAAAAGACCACGAGCAGGCCGGTGGCCTGTTGATTTCTCCTCTCTCTTCCTTTCCAGGAGGTGCTGGCTGGGAATCAAACACAAAGATGCTCTTCTATATACTTTCAAGCTTGATGGGCAGAGAGGGAACCTTGAAAGGAAAGGGAACTGCAGAGGAGTTGGCAGCTTTTCAGCTGCAAAACAAAGCTTCCAGGGTTCTTTCCTGCGCTTTTCTCTTCACTTTCCACTTGATCAAAGAACAATCGCCACCTCCTGCATAATTTATCAAGCCAAGGTAACTAACCACAAACTCTGGTTCTGAAAGACGGTGCGTGCGTGTGTGTGGAGGCGGGGGAGTGGAGGGGACTTTGATGTCAACATGCAGCAGTGGTCTAATGACTGCTCTTCCATTGTTTACTGCTGCACACAGCACATCGCTGCTATATCATTTCACTCGCCCGCATTTTGTTCTCTTGTTCAAAGAGGACGCTGTCCTGCATTCTGGAGGATTCCCTGGCTTCATTCACCAAGAGCATCCATTTTTTAATGGTAATCATTGCTCTGATTGGAGCCATTTGAAACCAAGCAAAAGAAAGGGACAAAACTTCCCATAAATATTCCAACAAAGGGCTGTATCAGATGGAAAGGGGAAAAATGATTAGTGGCTCTGGCATGGGCAAGATACTATCTCAGAGGGGATGGAAACATCCTCTGCCATGCTGTGAAGAAAAGGGATTAACCCTCGGTATTAAAGCCACTGCTCATGTCAAGCTCCCCTCCTGCTTTGAAGTCCAAGTGCTGAGAAATTGAAAAGGAAACAATTGCTAATCCTGCTTTTACGATTTAGTGATTATGTCAAATCCACTTTGGTTTAAGTAGTTTGACTGATTTTTAGATGCTGTTTCCCGAGATATGAGGCTTTGCTTATATAAAAAGATCCACTTGGTTTATTGGAGAGGTGGAAATGCAGCAGGGCAAGGATGGGTTTTGATGATCATTGAACAGGGCTGCTTGTTGGGGGGGGGGGGTTTGTTTTTTTTTTTAATTTTGTGTTCTTGGTGCGAGGTGCAGGGGGTTGAATTGAGTTGCCACCCACAATCAAACCTGCTTTGTTCTGCTGCTAATTGCAAGAAAACACCAGGCTTCCTCGTATGCATTCACCCCCCAAGAATTCCCCGGAAGACAGGTGTGATTCCTTTCTTCCTGTTTATTAGCTACATAGATTTGTTTCTGGGAAGGCTCAGTCAGGACTCCTAATCTTCCGCTCCCAGTCTTTACAGAGTACCTTAATCTTCTTCAAAAAGCAACATCTTATTTACTCTGTGGCACTGGTGCATGCAAACACACCCTTAAAAGAATCGCTGCATTGTAATGTAAAATAGACTCCAAAAAGTGCAGCCAGTGTGAAGCAGTAGATTGCTATAAGAACATTGAAATGTGCCCGTAATAACAATTGCCATTTAAAACAGGATGCTGCACTATGCCACTCTTACCAGTTTGGTCAAGACACAGGAAATGCAGCTCACGATTAACGTGAATGAGAAACGTATTGGACCAAATGCACCTCTTGTTTTCAGAAGTTAATTCCACTGAAGTAAATCAGGAATAATTCTACTGAAGTCAATGGAGTTCCACCACGGGTGTGAATGAAAGGAGGTTAGAGACTATTGACTTTAAAGGAAATTTGGATGGTTAAGGAATCTAGGGTTAGGCCCAGACCTTGGCCCCTATTCTGAAATTAGAAAACGTAGGGAATTAAGGTTTTTCATTCAACATGCTCAAGGATTGGGGGGGGGGGGGGAGAAAGGGGAACTAAAAACCAAAAGTTTGGAATGATCACACTGTTTACAAGAGGAGAATGCCAACATTTTAAAAATTTTGGATCTCAGAATTTGAAATGCCTTTGGAGCAAAAATTGTTTTCCATTCAGAACACATGAATTTCTTTGGAAATAAAAAATGTTATTTTCAAAGTCACAAAATAGCCCAGAATGAAGTGGTGGAAAATGTTTCTGTGAAATTTGAAGGATAAATGTGCATGCTGTCACACAGCTCCTGTGCTCAGCTATTTTCCAGCAGGCGGTCGAGTGAAATAACTCCCTTGGAAAGTCACCAGCCATGGTGCCTCACTAGAACTACAGTAGCAATAGTGAAAGATATTTTTATTTGCCTTACAGTTGCAATTACTGTATGCTGTTTTATGCTGAAGTCAATGGAATTCCAGCACTTCTGAATCTGACTTAACCAGAGACCTTGAAGCTTTTGAAATCTCTCAGGGACACAGGGCAGTGTGGGGAGGTTTTTGGAGGTCTGTTTTTTTTTTCAGATTTGTCTGATACGAGTCTATCTTTCCAATCTTGTTGTTATTTGTAGGATTACCATTTTTTAAATAACAAAAAGTGGACACTCCAAGGGGCCCCGCCCCCGCCTCAACTCCGCCCCCTTCTCCACCCTGGACCCACCCCAACTCCGCCCCTTTCCCAAAGTCCCCGCCCCAACTCTGCCCCCTCCGCTGAACGCTCCGCCCCTGCTCCTTCCCCTCCCCTGCTTCCCGCGAATCAAATGTTCGCGGGAAGCCTGAAACAGGGAGGCAGGCAACAGGTAAGGGGCGGGGGGGGCGTGAGGAGGCACGGCCCAGTCCAGCCCCCTGGCCAAGCGGCTCAGGCCTGGCTCGGGCCCTGGGGCGCTAGCCCCAGTTCCAGCCGAGCGCCCCAGCTTCAGCCCGCCCCGGCGGTTCCAGCTTGGCTTGGGCCCTGGGGCATCAGCCCCGGCCAAGCGGCTCCGGCCCCAGCGGCTCCGACTCGGCTTGGCTCAGGCCCTGGGGTGCCGGCCCCGGTTCTGGTGGAGCGCACCAGCCCCGGCCCAGCTCAGCTCAGGCCCCAGGGCACCGGCCCCGGATGAGCAGCTCCGGCTCCGGCCCGGCTCGGCTCGGGCCCTGGTGCACTCCGGTTCCGGCAGAGCGCGCCAGCCCCGGCCCACCCCGGCCTGCCCCGGCAGCTCCAGCTCGGCTCAGGCCTCAGGACACGGGCACCGGCCCCGGCCGAGCGGCTCCAACCCCGGCGGCTCCGGCCCTGGTTCCGGCCAAGCGCGCTGGCCCCAGCTGAGCGGCTCCGGCCCGCCCCGGCCCTGGTGGCTCCAGCTCGGCTTGGGCCCCGGGGCACGGGCACCAGCCCCAGCCGAGCGGCTCCGGCCCCAGCAACTCCAGCTCGGATCGGGCCCTGGGGCACTGGTCCGCCCAGCACCGGCCCCGGTCGAGCGGTGCCAGCCGGCGGCCAAGCACCGCTGGCCCCAGCGGCTCCAGCTCCGGCCCCAGCACGGATCCAAGCCCCACGACCCCTCCCTATTTTCCTGGACATGTCCGGCTTTTTGGAATTTCCCCCCGGACGGGGATTTGACGACCAAAAAGCCGGACATGTCCGGGAAAATCCAGACGTATGGTAACCCTATTATTTGTATTGTGGAAGCACCTACCAGCCCCATTTACGGATGAGAACTCTGTTCTGCGAGGTGCAGTACACATACACATACACACACACACACACACACACACACACACACACGGGATGCAAGTCACTGTCTCAAAGAGCTTCCAGGCTACACACATGAGAAGTGACTCATCAGTGTCATCAGTGTGTGCAGTGTACCTGGACAATATACTAGGCATGCCTGAAAAATCTAAGTACACACCTAAAAAATAAACCACCTCTAAACAATCACACCCTCCGTTTCCTGAAGGCTGATTGTAAATGAATAGGGAGAATAATTCTGCTCCTGTCAGGGGACATATCTTGCTGGTTGACTGCATTTGTTTAGTAACTCAGACAGTGGTGGAAGAGATGAAAACCTGTCATTAGCGGGCAGTTCCATTTCTCTGAGGGGAGAGCACTGCTTAGGGACTGGGAAGGTACTGAAAAATTAATAGCCGTAAAGAAGATATTGGCAAAGTTCTTGCGGGGAGTTCTCATATAATTAAAAGAAATGAATAATGAATGCAGAGGCACTTGCTAAAGGCGAGCCTGGAAAAGAAGGCGCTCTGGAGATTAGCTCATCAGAAAAGGCTCTCCCGTTCCTTAGCCCTCACCTCCCTCCGAAAATCAGCGATGGGTGGATGAGTGGGCAGGACAGGGCGAAGAAATGAAAGCCAATGAATTTAATTAGGAAAGCTCAAGAGGGACCTTGGGAGACAGGTCAAAGCCGTCCCGCTGGGAACAGAAGGTAGCAGGAAAGTAGGAGAAATCCTCCCTCCTGCGTTCTTCCCCTTGCTGCCTTTTGTTCTGCTTTGCTGCTGTGCAGCCCACTGTTCAGTAGGTTATGCGCCTCCCGCTCTGTGCCGCAGGGGCACCGTGGGCCTGGTCCAAAGGCCGTTGTAGTTAGTGGGGGTTAGATCTACAGAGGGATTTAGGTGTCCAACTGTCACCCTGTTCAGCCGCCACCTAATCCCTAGGTGACTACGTTTCTGCCAGTGGGCATGTGCAAAGCTGCCTGACGGCTAATGCCGCCGAGCTGCATGGCACCTCAACTCACCTCACAGCCCTGCTGGGATCCTCACACTAAGGCCTGCAGGGCTCTAACTACTGGGATATTTGGTATGGGAGAGGGGAACCCCTCCTCAGTTGTGCACAGGAAAGGGCTGACCGGCCTCTGGCACCTAACTCTAGGAGAGGTTCCACAGCTGTTAATGGCATGTGGAGATAGAAACCTAACTGCGGCCAGAGTTAGTCCCCTAAAACCCTTTTGAGGGGTGGAGCCTAGGGTCTAGTTCCCCTCCTCTCCTTGGCATTTCCTATTGGCTAGTTGAAGTAGTTCCCAAGTGCTCTCCATGCATTGTATAGGGCACCTGGATGCCTCATTTGGGGCTGTCAATGCCACTAGGCAGCAAGATGTCTGAAGTTAGGTGTTGCAACACTGAGCCTTAGCCCCCTTTTTGGATCTAGCCCTGGCAGTGTCCACAGAGTGCACTAGGCTTTGGATTAAGCCAGTGGTTCTCAACTTTCTCCACACTCTGATCCAACTTTTCCCATACCACTCTCCCGTTTAGCCACCAAGTAGCAATAGTGGAAGGGCAGAGTGGCCAGGACCTCTGCTGGCAGCCCCACTGGAGTTAAAACCTTCAGCTCAAGAATCCCTGGGGTGGGTCCATGCTTTAGCTCTGGAGAGTCCCTGGTGAAGACAAGCAGACAGTCATTGTACCTCGGTGTTGGAACAGCTTCCCATTTCCCATGCCCCAAACACACTTCCTCACCACCTCACCACCTCAGACTCACTGCTATCGTGTAGCCTGGCCACTCCCATCTCCACTGCTGTGCATTTTGTTGTATTGTGGGTGCCTCAGAGCGAGGCCCTTGCCCTTCTCTGTGTCTGCAAAGTACCAGGTAACCTTACAGCACTACAAAAATAAAATAATAATGTTATGAGGTTGGTGGCACCTTGTTATGATTTGACATTGTTCAAACTGATGTGTGAACAAGGCCTCCATGTTAAGCTAATTGTAAGAGATAGTTAAAGGGCATCAACTAAAGCAAAGTTCAACAGAGGCTGCCCAGAAACTAGCACTATGTGGGTGGAGGGTTCGACTGGGTGTTTGTGACCAGGTGTGTGTAAGAGAGAGAACACGCAGGAACTGAGGCCAGACAAGAACAGAGAGAGAGAGAGAGAGAGAGACAAGAAAGCCAAGCAGGAACCTGTGACCCTGGAAGGAGCTAGAGAGAGAGGTTTTGGGTCTGGTGTTGGCTGAAGAGGCTTGGGGCTGCAAGCTAAGAAACTGGCCTTGGTTTCACCTGCGATGAAACACACGGGATTTTGTACGTTCCTTGTAAATGAACAAGATTGCACCAAAGACAATATCAGATGCCCTCAATTTCTGCTTTCCGCGGGAACATCCCCCTGGCCCTGAACTTTGACGAGGTGCTCGGGTCGAAATGGGGCAACAACCATAACATGGGGAGATGTATAGGGGAACATAGCCATCTGTGAGCAAAGAGAAGAGATTTCTGATGATTATCTAAAGAGTGGCCCAGTAGATGTGTCCAGCATGGTCACCTAACTCAACAACCGGAGAAGCTAAGCAGATAAGGATTTGTGAGCCAGCCAGTTACTCGTGGAATGGAATTTAGAGGCTGCTGCTAGGAGCAAATAAATAAGAATACATAGCTCTTATCTAGAGCTTTTCATCCTCAAGGCACTTTACAAAGGAAGGTCAGTATTACTATCCCAATTGTACAGATTGGGAAACTGAGGCACGGGCAGGTAATGTGACTTGCCCAAGTTCACCCAGCAGCAGGGTCAGGAATAGACCCCCGTTCTCCTGAGGCCCAGTCCAGTGTTCTATCCATTAGGCAGCACTGTAACCCCTTCTGATGAAATGCCTCTCTTCCAAATGAAAGAGCTAATTGTTATGCTAAGTCAAAAGTTGATGCTCACTGTAAAAAGTTTCACCTTCAGTTAGGCCTCAGTGCTGGGAAATGTCAACGTCTTTAATTGTTCTTACGTTTACTAGTCTTTTAAATATAATCGCAGCAAAATTGCTGTTTAATTGACATTGCTATTACTGTCGCTCAGCCAAATGGAAGGATTAAAACATCAATTGACTGGTGATTATGACACGGTCTATTTTGCAGAATCTGAAATTAAATGTTTAATAATAAAGTTAGTTGGAGGGAAGTTAATGAGGAAGTGATTTTCAGATTTAACACCTGAAGTGCTTATTATTAAACTATCAATTTTAATGTAGACGATGATGACTCATTCCCATCTTTAACGAAAGCCTTGTGAAAGTTCTCTAGTGTATTGCTTCAGAGTGTGCTGGGTGTGCTTCTAAAATACAGCCTGGGAAATGAACTAGAGCCAAACCCAGCGAAATGTAGGTGTTCCACACAGCTAGCGAGGCAATCCAGCCGCTACTACCTGCAGATACAGTATGTAGGGGCACATCCTGGATCCCCATTTTACCAGTCCAAACGGCAACATGAAGTGAAAAATCTGAGGGCTGAGCAAAGCACTAGCGGTAAAATAAGATCCCAGGCTGAGATTTTTGAAGGAGTTAGATGCCCAGCTCTTATTGGCTTTCACTGGGAGCTGGGTGGCCATTTTCTTTAGGTTACTTTGGAAATTCCAGCTCAAATTATTATTATTATTTTTTGCACTTCCAGGTTCTGGCAGTGACTGGAAGCAGCAGTGTCAACTAGGGTTGCCAACTTTCTAATTGCAGAAAACCGAACACACTTTACCCACTCCCTGTCCCTTCCCTGAGGCCACGCCCCTTCCCCACCCCTTCTCCAAGACCCCGCCCCCAATCACTCAATCCCTCTCCCTCCGTCGCTCGCTCTCCTCCACCCTCGCTCACTCGCTCATTTTTTACTGGGCTGGGGCAGGGTGTTGGGGAACAGGAGGGGGAGAGGGCTCCTGCTGGGGATACAGGCTCTGGGGTGGAGCCAGAAATGAGGGCTTTAGGATGTAGAAGGAGGTTCCGGGCTGTGGCAGGGGGTTGTGGTGCAGGGGCTGAGGACTCCGGCTGGGGGTGCAGGCTCTGGGGTGGGACAGAAGGGTTCGGAGTGCGGGAGGGAGCTCCAGGGTGGGACAGGATGGTGGGTGCAGGAGGGAGTGAGGGGTGTGGGCTCTGAGAGGGAGTTTAGGTGCGGAAGGTGGCTTAGGACTGGGGTAGAGGGTTGGGGTGCAGGAGGTGGTGAGAGGTGCGAGCTCTGGATGGCACTTACCTCAGGTGGCTCCCAGGAAGCGGCAACATGCCCTTCTGGCTCTGTGTGTTGCCCCCACCCACAGACACTACCCCTGCAGCTCCCATTGGCCACTGTTCCCAGTGAATGGGAGCTGCGGAGCCAGTGTTTGGGGCGGGGGCTGCCCCCGAGCCAGGGGAACATGCCGGCTGCTTTCCAGAAGCTGCGCAGAGCCAGGTAGGGAGCCTGCCAGTCCCACTGTGCTGCCAACTGGACGTTTAACGCCCCGGTCAGCGGTATTGACTGGAGTCGCCAGGGTCCCTTTTTGACCAGGTGTTCTGGTCAAAAACCAGACACTTGGCAACCCTAGTATCAGGACATACAAGAAAGACTGTTCCCTATGAATTTGGTAACAACCAGCCCTTGCCATCTCATTTGAGTCTGTTCCAGGAAGATTTCTGGTCCTTTTGCAGATCAGACATCAGACATCTAAACATGAAGCCTTTGAGGTTCACTTCTAGGTTCATTTCTAGGAGACAATAAAATAGTTAGCAAGAGTCACCATCTCATTGCCTTCTCTAAATCCTGATGCCACTAGGCCTTGCACTAAAAAGTGCTAATTGAAGAGGGCAGTGATGACTGGCCCCCTTCCCTCAGATACACCAGTGCAATCTCTTTAGGTGTGAGGTCAGAAGTTGGTTCTGAGTAGGTCTGAGGGAATGGCGGTGTTGGCTTGATCTAGGATCTACCCTTGGCACAGCATGGGTTTGACTATCCCCTCACTGCTAGGATGGGAGCCCTGTGTTGTTGCTTGATCCACTGTTATCTTTATTACGTGCTCCTGAGCCCTTGTGTGGGCCACTCAGTGGTTGCTGGGTCCTGGGTCTTGAAGCTTGCTTGTTCCTAGGTAGCAATGCAACTCAGGACTTGAGCCATGAAATTAATTACATATTCATTGGAGCAGGGACTGGAACCTGGATTTCCCAGGAAAGGGGGCGAGCCACCAGGCACCAGAGTCTCTCTCTCTCTCTGTCCTTGGCCCAGTGGCTATGTAAGTATTCTATACAAAGTGGAACAGCTTGAACAGGAGAGATCCATGCCAGAACACCCTATATATATATATATATNTAGTGCAGGATGTGGTTGACCTGCATTCAAGCTCCTACTCTACCTCCTTCAGGGCCAGGACATGAACTCAGGTCTCTTACCTCAGTGCTCTAACCACTAGGTTATATATATATATATATATATATATATAACCTAGTGGTTAGAGCACTGAGGTAAGAGACCTGAGTTCATGTCCTGGCCCTGAAGGAGGTAGAGTAGGAGCTTGAATGCAGGTCAACCACATCCTGCACTAATCACAGGGATCTTGGCTATCAGGGACAGGTGCCTCCTAATTCTTTTGTGAGAAAGGGCTGAGCTAGCTCAGGTGTCTAACTTTCAAGTGGAGATAGGTGCCTGCCTCCAGCCAAAAGTCAGGAGCTCAACTCCTTTTGAAGGACAGGGCTTAGGCCTCACCCCTCGCCCCAGCATTTCCCATCGGTAGTTTAAGCAGCTCCCTGCTCAGCTTGCTGGCTTTTGTGAATCCCATTCTTAGGTGCCTCACTCTCCCATGTACTGTACAGGGAGCCTGGGCATCTAACTTGGGGCTGTGGATTCCACTAGGCCAGGGATCAGCAACCTTTGGCATGTGGCCTGCCACGGTAAGCCCCCTGGCGGGCTGGGCCGGTTTGTTACCTGTCGCGTCCACAGGTTCGGCCGATCACGGCTCCGACTGGCCCCGTTTCGCCGCTCCAGGCCAATGGGGGCTGCGGGAAGCGACGTGGGCCGAGGGATGTGCTGGCCGCCCTTCCCACAGCCCCCATTGGCCCAGAGCGGCGAACCGCGGCCAGTGGGAGCTGCCATTGGCTGAACCTGCGGGTGCGATAGGTAAACAAACCGGCCCAGCCCACCAGGGTGCTTACCCAAAGGTTGCCGATCCCTGCACTAGGCAGCAGAATGCCTACGTTAGGCATTGTAACGCTGAGTCTACGTCCTCTGTGTGGATAAAACCCTCAGAGTCTCTTTCTCTTGTAAATGTAAAACTCTCGAGTAAACGGACAAAGCATCAGCTCAGTTTTCAGAGGACTGTCACCCAGGTGCCATGATCTTTCCATCCACACTTTCCTCATTTTAATAATCTCCCGTTTGAAGAGACGCTGTTCAGCTCAATTCCACCTTCCCCAGCTGCTGAGACAGCCTTCTTTGGTTAGCAGGAAAGCTTGAAAGGTGCACTGCCGCTCCATTCATTCTCAACAGAGAGCTCCAAAGCTGACTTACCTTTTCTTATCATGGTACAGTGGGCTGCTGTTTGATCCACTTCACCAGGAACCTGACAGGGGGGAAATGAAAACTTTTGTTCATCCGCGGAACCCCCCAGGGTGATATTAGCTACCCGGAAAATAAAAACCAGACCTGGAACTTGAATCACTTGTGCTCCTGGACTCAATTTTATGCTTCTGCTGAAAGACAAGACTTCCAGCTGTAGGGCAGCCACCAGCCCATTAACGGGGCTCAAGAAACGAGCTGGAAAGAAGGTGTCACGTGCCACAGATCTGAGACCACTAAAGTGCACCCGAGGCTACTTGACTCATTAGAGGTGATCAAACAGCCATGGAGGAGCTATGCTTTCCAGCGTGTCTGACATCATAAGGGAGGAGTCTGTAATATCTGCCTGTGCTTTGAGGTCTGTTGGGGTGGGGGGCACCACGTAGATGAAAGTTGTTCAGTTGTAATGGTCTGTTGTCTTTTTGTGTAGGTGGGGGGGGTGAGCAGCGGGTGAGAGAGGAGGAGTGAAGCTTTTTTATTAGCAGGTTTCATTCATGACAGCGGCAGCTGTCTGCGAAGTCTATGTGGTGGCTGAACTGTTTGATTAGCTTACTGAGCTCTGCAGTCTCGGAGACTGGGCTCCTACTGCACGGTGCACTGAAGCTATCCAGGAAATAGACAAAACTGATGCATGTGGGTTTCGCTCTGAGACTGCTTCTTGCCCTGCACACAATGAAAGTCTTGCTACCAATTATGAGCCATGATTAGAGACTGAGTGAATAGGGTCCGAAATATCTTTACTACTTGGCTCCAGGATTGATTACCCACCCAATGGGAGCCTCACTTCAGAAATCACATCTGAGAAAGCCTAAACCAATGGATTTGAATATCAGAAAAAGGTTCTGAGTGGGATCAAGTTTATGGCACAAGTTCAGGTCAGGATAAAACCTCAGGAAGTTAGGATGGCACATAAGGAGGCTCTTGTGGTTAGGCTCTGTGCATGGCGTGCAGAGGTCACCCCCAATTCAATGTGTGTTATGTGTCCTCTTCTCTGCCTGAGCCACAAAGGAGGATGTTACAGCTCCAGGAGGGATTCAGCTCTGGAAGTCCCCAGTGTCAGCTACTTGGAGCCTTAATTACAAGAATCTGCCTGGGACTCAGGAGTCCTGGTTCCCAGCTCCATCAGTGAATCTGTGTGACCCTGGGCAAGTCACAGTCTCTCTGTACCTTAGTTCTCCATCTATAAAATGGGGATAATACTCGGAAGTAAGCCCTGGCCTGCAGGGAATGCCCCCAATTGCAGAACGGGCTCTCTCAGCTCTGCACTGCCCACCCCACGGAGAGGAGGTTTACCTGGGAGCGTTCTTAAACCCTGGCTGTTCTACAACTCTGTATGCCCCTGGGGAGCAAGCTAGGTCAGTCCTCAAGGCTGCTCTGCTCAGCACTGAGGGACACAATGACTCCCGGTAGCCCCTGAAGAAGGACTGCACAAGCTGTGTCCCCTCTCCCTCTGTCCCTGCACTGGCCTGGTGCAGGGATGAATCCTGGGCACAGAACACAAGTTACTTCTTCCAGCAGTGGTTGTAATTCAGTTACTCAATTGCCTCCAGACATCCTCCCCGCCCCCCTTATCGTCAGGAAGCAGAAAATGAGTTAGTCCAGTGGTTCTCAACCAGGGGCACATGTTCCCCTGGCGATACGCTGGGGTCTCCCTGGGGGTATGTCAACTCATCTAGATATTTGCCTAGTTTTACAACACGCTACATAAAAAGCACTAGTGAAGTCAGTACAAACTGAAATTTCATACAGACAATGACTTGTTTATACTGCTCTACATACTAGACACGCGTCTGACGAAGTGGGTATTCACCCACGAAACCTTAGGCTCCAATACATCTGTTAGTCTATAAGGTGCCACAGGACTCTTTGTTGCTTTTTACAGATCCAGACTAACACAGCTACCCCTCTGATACTTGATACTAGACACTGAAATGTAAGTACAATATTTATATGCCAATTGATTTATTTTATAATTATATGGTAAAAAATGAGCAAGTCAGCAATTGTTCAGTAACTGAGTGTGCTGTGACACTCTTGTATTTTTATGTCTGATTTCGTAAGCAGGTAGTTTTAAAGTGAGGGGAATCTTGGGGGGACGCAAGACAAATCAGACTCCTGCAAGGGGTACAGTAGCCTGGAAAGGTTGAGAGCCACTGAGTTAGTCGACCTGGAACTTGTGCCTGGGGCAGAGCGCAGACCCTGCTGTCTGGGTGCTCCCTCTTAGGAGCAAGTGGGCAGGTCGGGGAGGGGAAAGTGTGTCAGCTTTCCAAGGGCTGGAGTGACTTACGGCTCCCTCCCCCACAGTGTGGGAAGGGAAGACTTGTCCCTCCCTCCCAGGCTTTTCTTGGGGCAGAGCAGTAATACAACCCTTTCCTCAGGATGGCTCCTAATGGCTCCATCTCTCCCTTAACATCTTCGCTGAGTGAGGTTTGATTAAACAACATGCAACAGGTTCGGTAGCGTGGCTTTGCCAGATGGGGCATAGGGGTGGGCGTGGCTGTGTGCGCTCGTGTCTAGGAACAACCTCCAAGCAACAAAGACCTACATCTTCAAAAGAGACCCGTGATTTGGGGTGTCTCCTTTCGTAGCGGCCCAGCTTGCCAGATTTCCCAGGGCCTGCGTTTCAGACAGTGCTCAGCACCTAGCCCTTTTCAGTTGGGTACCTAAAAATGGAGATATTCAAAATCAGGCGTCACTTCTGAAAATTTAGGCCATCGTCTTTAGAGCTAAAAAATCTGGTCAGGTTCTAGCCACCCAACTCCCTTTAAATTGAATCCAAGTTGTGTCTAACCCTGTACAAACACTGGGCTAGTTATTTGCAGGAGGGGTGGGGACAGGGGTGAAAGTAACTTACAGGACTTACTGGTACTGCCGGAGTCCTGAGTGGGGGTGTGGCCTCATCCGGAAGAGGCGGGGCCTACACCGGAAGAGGCAAGGCCTTTAAATCACCCCGGAGCTACCAGCTGCAGAGATGGCTGGGAGCCCCGAGGCTCAGGAGCGAATTAAAGGGCCCAGGGCTCCAGCCACCACAGCGCTTTTGGCCCTTTAAATCACTGCGGGAGCCCGGCTGCCAGAGCTCTGGTGGGGATTTAAAGGGCCCGGGGCGCCCCGCAGCGGCAGGAGCCCTGGGCCCTTTAAATCACTGCCACAGAAACTGGTCCAGTCCAGCACGGCATACTGGGCTCTTGCCGGTATGCCGGACCGGACCGGCTTACTTTCACCTCGGGGGGTGGAGGTGGGTGGGGACTAGTTGGGGCTGGGAGTTAGTCAGCCACATTTGAAACTGCATGCCATCAAGAGTAGTCTGTTTCCTGGTTATTAAACCAACCGATCACAAAGTTCCAGGACGCAAAGGAATGCCAGCATTTCAAGTCCTTCCTTTCATCACGGCACCTCTAATAAGGCCGTGATTTCCCAAGCGCTTGATGCCAACTGTAATGAAGGAGCCTCAGTTCTTGACCTCGGTTTGTGCCCGTTTCCTGCAGTACGTATCAGTTCATGCTATTAACATGCAAGTCACTCTCCTCTTCTGCAAGGATATTACTACAACGATCAAAGTCTTTGTAAATTAGGACAAAGCTCTTTTCCTTCCCCCATTATAAATCTATTTGATTGCTTGGTCTCTAGGTGCTTGGCTTTCTTTCAGCTAACAGACTGCTTATTACATAGAAGCCCACTGATGATTTCTTTAATTTTGTGTTGGCTTGTGTCATTCACGCTTCCCCCCCCCCCCCCGCATACACATCCCTCCCTCTCTGATTGGCTGGTTGTGTCAGCAGGGACCTGGTAGCCTGCATTCTTCAAAACGGTGTCATTGTTTCCTTGTACTCCCGCCTCTGTCTGTCTGTATCCACCTGCTGTCACCTGTCTTAGACTGTAAGCTCTTAAGGGCAAGGACTATTTTGTTGGTGTTCTGTGTTTGCACCTAGTGCAATAGAAGCTCAATGCTACTGCAATAAAAATAAATAACACTAAATGCTAACCCTGGATTTTGCACTGACTCACTGTGTGTGATCATCCACAAGTCACTGTTCCTCTTAGGCGACATTTACTCAGTGAGCAGCAGGGAGTTTCACAGACGGGGCGACAGACTTAGGCTTGCACCAGGGGTCAAAACAATTCTGTGTGGCCTTTGCAACTCGGACTCTAAGAAGGGGGCACGTTATTAGCATCATACCATGAGCCCCATGAGCCCGAGTCTGTTAATCCAGGCGCTGAGATTTCCTGTCCTCAGGCTGCCACTCACTGTGGAGAGGTACTCTGAGTGCCTCAGTTATCCAGCCAAGGAGATAGTAATACATGCCTTTCACCAGAGTGAAGCAGGAATTAGTTTTGTTTCTAAAGCACTGTGTAAGCATTATGTGTTGTTACTGTAGGATCAATCCCCAACTAAATCATCCCAGCCAGGGCTTTGTCAAGTCTGACCTTAAAAACCTCTAAAGAAGGAGATTCCACCAACTCCCTAGGTAACCCATTCAAGTGCCCCACGAACATATCTCTACAGACACCAGTCCGTTAAGCACAGAAGTGGAATAAACTGGTGATTTGACAACTCCCTGAGCAGCCAGCTCTCATATTATTTTTTGGTCAATATTTTTCTTGGGTAAATCTAAACAAGGCGAAAGGAGATATTGTTAATAGAGTGGGGTGAATGTTATTTGGCAAACAGTTGATTTGCTGAATTTTGCTGCTGTTTGTTTAAAAAACTATTATTTGGTCATTCATTTTTTGTATTATCCAAACAATCCATAGAATATAGTCCATATTTATGCCTGGTACAACTCCACAGAGTCAGACCAGGCATGAATTTGGCTGTCTACAACTGTAGCCCATCTGCCAACTGCCATTGGCAGCAACAAGAGCTGAGTTTGATCAGTTTAGCGGTCCTTTTCTAAAATAAATACAATGATAGCTCGCGCCCCCACCCAGAAGCAGATGCCTATTTCTGGCTCTGGGAAATTAACAGAAAACCTCTCTGATCAACTTTGCAGGTGTTCCCTCCCCCTCCCCCAGGCCAAGCACTCAGAGTCCTTAGGAACATGGAACACAATTATTGTTTTTACGTAGGGGAAAATGAAAAAAACAGTCAAGAGAAACATAGAAATACAGGATATCTATTTGCCTACAAGAAAGTGAGCAACACAAATCAATTCATCTGGAATTTTGTAAAGCCCCCAGCCCCAAATACTAAATGTACAGTTCTTTGTCTTGCCACCAACCCTGCCCACCAAAAACTCCCCTTGTAAGTCAAGTAGTCTAAGTGGCAGTTAAGGGAGTCCAGGGGTGGCGCCCCTCTGCTGGTTTGCTCCAGTCCTCAGAGAATTGAGCACAACCACCTGGCCAGTTCTGTGTCTTCAGCTTGATTCCTATCAGCCAGACATTGTGAAGCTCACTACTGCAGCTCCAGACAGGCCCTTCCTGTGGCTTTAGGTTTGCTCTGCTGCCGCTAGGCCTGTCAGTCCTCACTGTCGATTCACCTCTATGATTGCTCCAGTCCCACAGATTCTTCCACACAGGACACAATACCAAACAGGACCTAGAATTCCTATGACATTGTCCCCTTATCCAGAACAGAATCTTTTCTCCTCTTTGCTGAGCCTGAGTTTTGTTACCCTTTGTCATAAAGTCAGGAAGTATGTCTACACAGCAAAGAAAAACCTGCATCTGGCCCATTCCAAGCGGCTCGGGTTTGTGGGTCTGTTTCATTGCTGTGCAGACTTCCAGGCTCGGGCTGGTGGCTGAGATCTGGGACACTTCCACCTCTTGGGGTCCTAGAGCTCGGGCTCCAGACTGCACCCAGACAGCTACACAACAGTGAAACAACCCCACAGCCCAAGCCCCACAAGCCCGAGTCAACTGGCATGGGCCAGCTGCAGGTGTCTTCTTGCTGTGTAGACATACCTAGGATGGCCCCTCATTGAGGTCATAATCGCACAATTCCTCTGCCCTTTCGTGAGTATGCACTGATAACAATCTAGTATCACATTTACTCATTAAAACCTAAACAAATTCCAACCAAAACAATGAAAATCAGTAACTGGAATTATGGGTAAACAATATTGTAACCAATGCAAATGAAGCCGGCCAGAGCTGGCTTTTTCCCTTCTCCCCACTAGAGGGAGCAGACTGCTCCATCATTCTGGATCTTCCAGCCCTCGGGCTTTCATAATTAACCGGTTATATTACTGTTTACTGACCAAGTCTATTCCAACTGAACCCTCTTGAGGTTCTGCCATTCACTTCAATGGGAGCAAATCCCTGGGTAAAAACCCAGTCCCATTAAAGTCAACTATATCAAAGTGCATTAGAAACTGTTAGTGCTCATCAGCAGGGTCCACACAGACCGTTAGTCCACAGCAGGTTAGTTCAGGGTAGATTTACAGCCCAGCTTGCTGCAAACTAAGTACTAGCATACACAAACCCTAGGATTCAGACAAGGTGGGTTCAGTTCCCATCTGTGACTGGGAGAAAGTCACTTATTCTGTCTGTAAAATACGGCTAATAATATTTCCTTTCTCCCTCTCTCTCTGTTCTGTTCAGAATCTGAACTCTCCCCAGCGCAAGGACTATGCACGTATAGTATCTAGCACAGTGGGACTCCAGTTTTAGTGGAGGTCTCTAGAGACTGATTTTTAAAGGCATGTAGATGCCTAACTCTGATAGATTTCAATGAGAATTAGGTACCTAAATACCTTTAAAGATCTGGGTCTAGGCGCTGCTGTCAAAAAAAGGTGCAAGTGAAAAACCAAGAAGCAAAGAAAAGAAAACAGGTGATATGAGTTTATTTGAACTTTTGCTGATATTTCAACTAAAAAGATAAAAAAATGCTAAGCTTAGGTATGGAGAAAATAATACTTGTCATTACCAAGAGTCAACTCAACTGCTTATCTGTATCAATTTATGCTGCTGCTTTCCATTATGTTCTTGTCTAACTGCCTATGAACCATCAGAAAACGAGCTGAATTAAGGAAGGTTTGTACCACTCTTTGACTGTAATTCTATTTGGCCACACAGCTGAAAATGTGGATTGGGATTTTATTAAAGCTGGCAAGATTTATACTGATAAATGCACATCTATTTTATGAACAGGTTAAATGTAAAGTAACTGTAGTATTAGAATTATTGAGTTATCTCGGGTGTTCCAAGCTGACAGGCATACCGTGTTTCCTCTAAAAAGCAACATTTTAGTAGAACAAATTGGATAAGTTACTGATGGCACGAACACACAAATGAATGTATTTAGCTGAATGAGATTTGAGTGCATTGGAGGTTCTTTAAAGTCAACATCCGTGGGTTTTTTTTTTTTCCCAAAGAGTGAGTAAAATTACAGGTATCATATTTATAATGGCACATACAATCTTAATGAGCTTGAAATGAAGGCAGCAACATTTCAGAATTTATTCTCTTCTGAATAAGCCAGGAATGTGACAAACATGTTGCTAATTAAGGTTCCAAAGAGGTTTCTTTTGAAAATTCTCTTTCAGTGATAAAAACTTATTGCATTATTAATGAGGCCTTTCTTGTTAAAATCATGGGCAGAAAACCTCTCTTTACTCGGGTTTTAGATATTGGCGTTTTATTCATGCTCCAATCAAAGTCAGTGGGAATTGATCAGAGTGGATGCAACCCCCTGCTCGTTGTGTGCTATGGGCTCCCAGCAATGTGACATCCGCAAAGGACGTAAGGCTGCAATAGATGCGGTTACGTATAAAACCAAATCATAACATGCTTTCTAGCGGCTAACCTTAACTCACAAGGCATTCCCCTGTTTCCGACAAGATAGCTTGTCCCAAGTTCTTTTCCCAGCATTTCCAACCAGTTTGACTGAGACCTCTGGTCAGAAGATCAAGTCCACTGGCAGCTTGTCCTCACAGATTGAAGGTTACCTGGGAATTCATCTATACCCCAGATATAGTTTTAACAGTTTATTATCTTACCTCAAAACAGGATGACCCTTGCTGTTGTATTTTCCTCCAGCCTCCATAATCTATTGATTAGCATTTTGCTCAGATTAGAAATGGGCCTTCATTGTGAATGATACAATACTCAATATGCATATGAACGGCCAGAGTGAGATAAGTGACTCTTCCCCCCTGCCTGCTAGGAGTATGTGGATTACCACTGAGTGAGCTGTTTTAACTCACAGACTTAGAGAACATATTTTTAGTATATATACATAAGTCTTCTCATATTTTCTGTACACAAATCCTACAATGATTATGATGACCAGTGTGACATGTGCATTCATTAGACAACACCTTACACAATATCCTTTGGTCAACAGGGGATCCCTGTACCCCTGTCCCCTCTGCCAGTTGGCATTGACGTCCTGGAGTCACATATGAACCCCTATGGCCCAAATAAGGCGTCCGTGAGAAGGGCAATGGCATTTTCTTCCCAGTCATTTTATGGCTCCAGAATGGTCTGTTTCTTATGCAGAGCAAATTGTAGGCGCAAGCAGAAAATCCTATGGGATCAGGAGTCCTGGGCCATCCATGAGTAGACTCTGTGCCCCTACACCAACTTGGATCTACCGGAACTACACAGCCAATGGTTTCGGTGGACCTGAAACTCGTTTTGTGGCGAATGGACTACTGTCAGCCAGCTCGAGTAATAAAGCCTCTGAGTGCATTTCACTTCCTAAGGATCTTTGCCAGAATAAGATCCACTGGCCCAGCAACCTGCACGAACGTCAAGAAGGGTCGGTGGAGCCCAGGTATTAGAATAGCTGCAGCAGTAGGAAGGGTTGCTGGATTCCATCCCATCCCAAAGGCCCGTTACTTAGCCTGAGTGTGATTTCATTTCACGCTCCTGGCCAGGAGTCAGCAGACTAATACCAGGTTCACCAAAGTATGCCGGGAGATCAGAATCCTGCCCAGTAGCTTAACCTATGTGTTCCTTATCTAGCTTATTTACCCACGTTGTCAGTGTGCGCTCTAAAGGCTGGGAGCAGAATTTCATTTGACGAGTTAATCCGGAGATGAGGAATAGGGGCAGAAAGATAAAGTTCTGTATTCACTGCAGAACTAAGTGAATGAAGAGGGTCAGTGTACATAAAAAGAACAGGAGGACTTGTGGCACCTTAGAGACTACAAATTTATTAGAGCATAAGCTTTCGTGGACTACAGCCCACTTCTTCGGATGCATATAGAGTGGAATAAATATTGAGGAGATATATATACACACATACAGAGAGCATGAACAGGTGGGAGTTGTCTTACCAACTCTGAGAGACCAATTAAGTGTACATAAAGTGTACATAAAGACACCTAAGAAACCCCAGAGCCCTTGTTCAGCGTGTGAAATAAGCAAAATCACACACAATCGAGAAACTGGTACTCTGCAATTTATTTATAGAGCAGTATCTGATTTTTAACGATAGAGGTACGTTTCAGACCCACTGTGCAAAATGCAAATGTGATTCTTAGTCAGGTGCAGGACAGGGGGACATTCTTCTTCAAAAAACCTGACATCAGTGCATTCAGAAAGACAATATATACTGGCTACTGTATCCAGACATTATACCCATAGAATCAGAACTATACTATAGTCAGCACAGATACATAGCTGACAAACTCACAGGCATCTCTCTCTCTTTGGGGATATGTCTGACGAGTCAACAGGATGTGACATCCATTCAGAAAACATATATACATTAGACAGATAATGGATCTATTACAGATCTTGATGCAATTGATAGGAATCTGGAGATGAAGGGAATGGGAGGGAGTATTCTGTTTCTGAATATACACTTATGAATAGACAGCCAAAGCATAGAAACTGAATTGTAAAATCTGTAGGAAATGGAGTCAGACATTTAGATACACACACACACACATATCCTATAATAGGACTGAATTGAGCAACATGTATCCAAATGATCACGACTGTCCAGATCCATAAACCCGTGAGCTTTCCAAATCAGACGCATGCACAGAAGCAAAATCTCCATTTTACAAAAGCAGAGCAAATTCCACCTGACATTTTAATGTCAAGGCAGGTCAGTCAGCTTGTAATTGGCTATAATTGGTACTGGGACATTTTTTTACCTGCAGGAAAATGGTACTTAGAAAGGTGTGAAATTCTTTCCTGTCTTTGAAAATACATCAGAGAAATGGTTTCCAATCTGATCTTTACAATTGTCAGCCCCAGTGACTGACATAATGGAAAGGCAATTTTTTGATCCATGGTGCCACTAAAAACAAATTCCATTGCATAATAAATTGCAGGCACATGTGTAACTGTTGGGTCTTCTATAGAATCTTCAGAGTCTGCAGGATTGTGTTTAGCCTGTGTGAGTCCTGTCTATATAATTTCCCAGCCTGACTCATGCGAAGAACTCTTACCACTCTAGCTCCCTTCTCACGTTAGGCAGATGCGTCTTTCTGAGATGAGTCTTTCAGACAAAGAGTCTTGTGGCACCTTATAGACTAACAGAAGTATTGAAGCATGCATCTGACTAAGTGGATATTCACCCATGAAAGCTTATGCTCCAATACTTCTGTTAGTCTATAAGGTGCCACAAGACTCTTTGTCACTTTTTACAGATCCAGACTAACACGGCTACCCCTCTGATACTTATCTTTCAGACAGTCTCCCATAAGTACATCTACCTTCTACATTCTTAGACAACAAGTGGAAAGGGGAGATGCAGGAACATAGTCCCTGGATGTATTTCTCTAGGCTTTCTTTGATCATATCCTACTTTTGCAACATGATTTCAGGCTTGACTATAACAGGGTTCCACGTCCCTGGGGCCCGCTTGCTGCCCCCAATAAGGCTCAGAAAGGCTTCAGGGTTGTCAAACACCCGTGTCTTTATTTATATAAGGTTCTCCCACCACCAGTGTCTGTCTATATACAAGTCTTGCAGGATTAGTCACGTCCTGTACAGGCAGAGGCATCCTTCAGCTAGGAGGTCTCCAGTTCCCTCGCTGCCTGCCTGCCTGCCTTCTCCCTGCCTGCCTGCCTTCTGGCTCCCTCCCAGCCTTTATAGCTCTTGGTTTGTCAGGCCAGCATCAGGCCTTTTCCATCAGCCCCAATCTGTTTCCCCTGATTGGAGCTGACCGGGCAGGGGCTAATTAGGTGCTTTTGCACAAGCAGCCGGCTACATAGACACTGTAGCTATTTTAAGATGTAAAGAATAAATGTCATGCAAATAATATGGATGCAGTGTAGCTGTAGCTGGGAAAATAATACGAATTATGAAAACAATAGACAGAGCAAACTGTACTCCTGGGAAGTTCCCAGGAGCTCCAGTTTTAATAGTTTATATTCAGGAAAGAAAGATTGCCTTTGCACCCCACATAATTTCCTTTGTAGTAGGATGGTACATGGGTTTGTAACCTGCTGCACCATTCTGATGAATAGAATGGACTATTAGCATGCAAGTTGGTATCATAACAGACTGCTTCGTTGTCTCTGTTAAAACAGATACAGACCATGTTGCTATGAATGCTCTGGACTTTAAGATTAAGTCGGAGAATCCTACCACCACAAACGGCACTAAGTAGCCGCTCCTTTGTTGGTCACTCAGATGGGAGTTATAAAGGTACCCAAAGAAAGGGACAATGTTTGAATGGGCCCTGGAGAGAACCTCACCTCTCAGAACACAGTCAGGCTCAAGTCACATTGAGTGGGAGGTTGTGGGGAAAGATTTCACTGCTCCCACTAGTTCGCTGCTGTATCCATTCTGTGGATAAACAGTGTACTTCAGTCTCTATGGCAGTCAATCCTGTACCCTTCACTATGACTACACACATACACACCCAGTATATTAGACCTGAGAAATAAAGGAAGGAATCATATCTTCTTCAAGGGTGCTGGAAAAATCCCTTGAGCGGCGATTCATAGATATAGCTCTTTATACTACAACAGTGCAAGTACTTTTGAATGAACATATATAAATGTTGTCATTGGGGGGGGGTTTCTTTTTCCTTTTAAAAGGAAAAATATATAAGTGGAATGTAGCAGCCGCAGGGCACTGATGCAGAATTTTGACGTTCTCTTTAAATAGACTTCTTAATTCCAAGCAGGGCTGGCTCCCCATTTCTGCCACCCCAAGCAAAAAAAAAATCCGCGATTGGCGGTGGCAGTTCAGCGGCAGGTCCTTCGCTCCTAGAGGGAGTGAGGGACCTGCCGCCCCCGAATTGCCGCCCCTCTCCCTGAGCCGCCCCAATCACCTGCTTGTTAAGCTGGTGCCTGGAGCCGGCCCTGATTCCAAGGACAGAGGTATAGAATAAATACACAGGCCAGGATTGTCAACTTAAAGATAGGAGTACTTGTGGCACCTTAGAGACTAACAAATTTATTAGAGCATAAGCTTTCGTGGGCTACAGCCCACCGTAGCCCACGAAAGCTTATGCTTTAATAAATTTGTTAGTCTCTAAGGTGCCACAAGTACTCCTGTTCTTTTTGCGGATACAGACTAACACGGCTGCTACTCTGAAACTTAAAGATAAACTCCTAAATCCTTATATAGATTCCTTATATAAGAGACCTGATTTTTCAAAAGTGCTGAGCATCCATTGATTACTTACTTTTCCCACCCCCACTGTGACAATCGTGAATCTGTGCTTATCTTTCTTTCTATCTTCCTTTCCCCCTACAGATGTAACCATACCACAACTACAGGATAGTAACATGCATTTAATTCTTGGGGGGAGACGATAATTCCATTCTGACAACTGACTCAGAGAAGTATGTTCTATTATGGCCAGTAGATGGCGCTGTTAATTTACACTCATCCCAGGCACTTCTACGAGCAAGATCAATTCAGAATGTCAAAACACGTCCAAATCTCCAATAGATTACTAAAAGGAATGGCTAATCTTCAACAACTATAGACAAGATACAGTAGTGGAGCTATCTGGGGAGTCAAGAGTTGAGGGCATTGTAAAAACAATCTGCATTTTTAACGTCTCCACTGGTTTCTAAACAGGTACAAATTTTTTAAAAGGCCCAGGAACCACAACAAAAAGTCCCCCGGCTAATTTGGATTTTGATCATAGGAAAGGTCCGAATCAAAGTTTGAATCCTAGGTGGGATGGTTTGATTCTCAAATAACCCCCAACAGTCGACAGCGTGTTTGTGCCTGCGATGGGAGGATAAATGGAACATAAATCGTCTCATTAAATTGTTATTGTCCTTAAAGTCTTGCAGGCCAGGAGATCAGCCTCTGGGGCCACTTCTTCAAAATAGTGAAAAAGTGAATGTCAGGAACATCAGAGTTACTCAAATTACGATCTGAATGAAATGGCCATTTCTCTTCTTTGGCTGGTTGATGGTAGATTAGATGGAGGAAGGAGGTGCTGACCATCTAAGGATCTTTTGACAATGTAGGGGTGTGACTGCGTAGATGCAACTGCATTCCCCAGCCCTCTCCTCCTTCCTGCTCGCATCCTTTCTGCACCAGGCCTACAGATGTACTTACTCGCTTCTGGCTCCCTTCTCCCCAAGTTTCTTTAGGCTGGGTTGTGTCTAACCCCAATGCAGGGGAGGAGCAAGATGTAAGGTATCCCCCATTAACACACACATCCTGTTTGGGCTACCTGGGTCACAGCTCTGTGCGCTCAAGGGATACCCAGCCAGTGCTCTGTGCCAGAAGCCAGTGGGCAGTGAAAAGGCAGCGGAGTATGGCACATTCAATAAAAAGATGCTGCAAATTATATCTCCCAGCACAACAGGTGAGCACAATGCCCCCATGGGTATATCCGTGCACCACCCCTTGCTAGAGGCAGTGTGTCACTAGCATGGTTTAGCTTTCTTTGTGGCTGCATCACCGTATTCATCCGAGTGTGTTGACCATTGCATCCTGCATGCTCAGAACTCCTTGTGAAGTCAAGGGGCTCATTAACTTGTGGTGCTGTCTGGGTGAAAACTGAGCAAAAACCAAGTAAAGATGCCAGGATTCAGCACGGTGGGGGCTCACTATCTCTCAGGAGTTGATCCTAGAAGTCTTAGCAATATGGTACCCTGCAACTAAATCTGTATCGCTTGAGAGTCAATGTAGTCCAGCATACTGGGTCTCAGGAAACCTGCGTTTTATTCCTGGATTTACCGTTGCACTACAGTTCTCTCCGCTGAAAGAAGGGTACCGTAATATGGGAGGACAACGGAAGCGTTATAAGGACTTGCTGAAGGACAACCTAAAAAAATGTAATATCGACAATGATACCTGGGAGATACTTGCCCAGGATCGCTTAAAATGGAGTGAAGTCCTACATGATGGTCCCCTGCATTTTGTACTTGCTCGCTGACAAGCCGAAGAGGACAAGAGGCGCAGAGGAAGGAGAGACTGGTCTCCAGTCATGGTCAACAGCCTCTTGCTGAGCCCAAAAACATCTGCCCTCATTGTAATAGAACTTGTGGTTCAAGGACTGGCCTTATTAGCCACCTGAGGACCCATAACTCCCATGGAAGATGATCATACTCGGTAACAAGTGATCATCATCATCACTGTATGACCTTGGACAATCACTTCACCTCCTTTCCCCTCCCCACCCCCATCTTTTGTCTGTCTGCTCTGTACACAGTAAGCTCTCTGGCGCTAGGACTGTCTCTTCCTAGCAGCACCGAGCACAATGGGGCCCTGATCTGACTGGGTCATATAGGTGCTCCTGTCATCTAAATGATAACAGTACTGAGAAGTGGGATGAATCCAGTGGACAAATTATGGGGTCTGCAGATTAGTGTGGTAGGAATTAATTAAGCCAGTGGATTCCCCCATACCTACACATACAAGGAACTATATTATTCACTTTAAGGATCCTTGATCCTCCTTCATCCAAAATTTATAATGCTGGAGTGAAGAGCATTTCATGATAGCTCGTATCGTGCAGGAGCAAAAAAAACCAAGTTTCTTATAACCAGGGGGAAAAAAACTCTTTGATTGTGAAATGCTGTAAAAGTTTTTGTGCTATTTCTGGTGAAGGGTGAAAACCACTGCTGGAACAAAGGATAGGGAAGTGTGTGTGTGTGTGTGGGGGGAATAATAAGTTATCAAGTGGCTTTAATAAGATGTGAAAATATTGGCATGGTAAAGGCATTAACAAAATAGAAGATGGCCATTGCGTGATGGAAGATGAATGCTGTGTTGGTAATAATAACTAATTCTGAAATCTTACTGTGAGGGAAAAATGCTTTTCTTAAAAAAGACAGGGGGAAAAAACCTCCTTCTTTACAAGAGACATGGTTAAAAAAATGCTTTAAGCAGTAGGAGGAAAGTGGCACTCACACAAAGCCATGCCGCTGTGTGTAAAAATACCAAATGTCTGTATTTTTCAGTCTTCTAATTCCCTGACACATTTTCCCACTTCTTCTTGCACTGTTATTGCAGAAGAGGCCCCATGACACTCCTGTATTGCCATGACATCTGCCAGAAGAGGGGAAGTGGAACAAGCCTTGATCTCCCGTTACATGTGTCAAATGCCTGCTGTTCATTCAGGAGTGTGCACTTGACTCCAGTATGGGAGGACAAATCATCCTGTTTTACTTTCCTCTCCTAGGAGCGATTGCCCTCATCAGAGTTGCAGTGGCTGGCTTCAAAATTAGGCTGACTTGCGGGGTCCATTTTTCTTTGAATCGGGTCAGGTCAGAGTTGAAACTTTCAAGAGCAGAAAGTAGTGTGCGGAAGGTGAATACATGACAGTGGAATGCATTAATGCTTTGGGTTAGCACACAGCCCCGAATACTTTATTGACCAATCATTCCTACCTCAAGAGGCTGAATTACATTTCACTTTTGTGGGTTGATTGAAGATTGATTTAATAAAGCAGCTACATCATTGAAGGGACCAGATTATTTTCTTGCAGTCTTCAGAGAAAGACTTCACTGAAATGCCAAAGAATGAGTGGGAAAAAAAAAAGATATTTGCATGTTAAGATTTGCATCCGATCGTCCTTCCTATCAGCACTTTCTAGCATAGCATAGTTAGTAATCTTTTCTTCTTGGGCTATATAATTCCTCAGCAATAAACATGGCATAACTATGTATCTGTGGTCACACACCAAACCACAGCTGGCAGCTAACAATGTACAATGAATGCCGAATTGAGAAGACAGTTCATGATCTTCAATTCCACAAGAAAAAGTCTCAACCCAGTGAGTTAACTTAGAAGTTGGGCAGGAAAGAGACAACCCTTTTGTGATCAATTTGAAACCAGAACCGAAGGTGCAGGATAGTTTAGTGGGTCCGGCATTGAGTGGTTTAGGAGTCAGAAGAGATGGTTTGGACTCCAGCACTAGTGCAAATTTCTTGTTTTCTTTCTAGCAGCCTCTCAGGTGCTCATCTGTAAAATGGGGATAATAGCACTGCCTGGCCTCAGAGGGGAGTTGGGAAAATAAATCCATTAATGGTAGCGTGGTGCTTAGATACTATGGTGACAGGATTCATATATATGCAGAGAGAGAGATTTTAGTGTTGTCACTACAACATGCTACGGTCACAGTGGATGAGAAGCTGGGTATGAGTCAGCAGTGTGCCCTGCTTGCCAAGAAGGCTAATGGTATATTGGGCTGCATTAGTAGAAGCATTGCCAGCAGATTGGTGGAAGTGATTATTCCCCTCTATTCGGCACTGGTGAGGCCACATCTGGAGTACTGTGTCCAGTTTTGGGCCCCACACTACAAGAAGGATGTGGAAAAATTGTAAAGAGTCCAGTGGAGGGCAACAAAAATGATTAGGGGGCGGAGCACATGATTTATGAGGAGAGCCTGAGGGAACTGGGTTTATTTAGTCTGCAGAAGAGAAGAGTGAGGGGGGATTTGATAGCAGCCTTCAACTACCTGAAGGGGGGTTCCAAAGAGGATGGAGCTCGGCTGTTCTCAGTGGTGGCAGATGACAGAACAAGAAGCAATGGTCTCAAGTTGCAGTGGGGGAGGTTTAGGTTGGATATTAGGAAACACTGTTTCACTAGGAGGGTGGTGAAGCACTGGAATAGGTTACCTAGGGACGTGGTGGAATCTCCATCCTTAGAGGTTTTTAAGGCCCGGCTTGACAAAGCCCTGGCTGGGATGATTTAGTTGGGGGCTGGTCCTGCTTTGAGCATCTTTGAGACCTTCTGAGGTCTCTTCCAATCCTAATCTTCTATGATTCACTTAGAACATCACATCAACAGCAAAGACGAGACTCAGATACTCCTGCTCCAAAAGCACACGCTTCTACTATGTGAGGCGAAGAAGAATTTCCTCTTCTCAGTATAGGGCTTATGAGAAACACAGTTAAATATTTTGAATTTCTTCAGTTGGGGCAGTGAACACAGGCGCTGGCTCATTATACTCTGTGCCCACAAGAACATGTAACAATACTCCATCCACTAGAGTGAACTTTCATACACCTATAAACACACATTTCATCTTTCTCCTCTGCAAGGACAGGGAGTATCTACATGGGGAACAAATATTTAATAATGGGCTTGTCAATCTAGTGGAGAAAGGTATAATATGATCCAGTGGCTGGAAGCTGAGGTAGACAAATTCAGACTGGAAATAAATTGTTTATTTTTAACAGTGAGAGTAATTAACCATTGAAACAATATATAAAGAGGGTCAGGGTGGATTCTCCAGCTCTGACAATTTTAAAATCAAGATTGGATGTTTTTCTAAAAGATCTGCTCTAGGATTTGGGGGATGTTCTCTGGCTTGTGTTATACAGGAAGTCACATTACAGGATCACAATGGCCCCTTCTGGCCTTGGAATCTACCACTCCATGAATTTTCTCCTGGAGACAATGTTTTAGAATTCTAGTATCTGTGCAAGGTGTGGCCCAGCTCACGCCCTGGGGAGAGGACAAGAGAGAAAATGAGCCATACATGACAGATCACATCACTACATGCAGATACTGTGGTGATGAGCAGGGCCGGCTCCAGGCACCAGCTTGCCAAGCAGGTGCCTGGGGCGGCCCCTCCAGACAGGGGCGGCACGTCCAGCTATTCGGCGGCAATTTGGCGGATGGTCCCTCACTCCAGCTTGGAGCGAAGGACCTCCCGCTGAATTGCCGCTGCAGATCGCGATCGCTGCTTTTTTTTTTTTTTTTGCGCCGCTTGGGGCGGCAAAAACTCTGAAGCCGGCCCTGGTGATGAGGGTGGTATAAGGACCTGTATACAATAAAATAGACCTCGAGACACCGTACCCTCAGAATAGAAAGAAGTGACAGTTCACTAGCCCAATGTACCTTAACTACAATCTTTTGGTTTCCACCTATTAAAATCCACCAGGGCAGGGGGACATTGTTTCTATGCTTTGCTTTTGGCACAGCTCTTAATCCATTATATAGGTATGGAGTTAGGGCTTCTGGGGGTTATAATTAAATAGCGGACATACACCATTGTGCTTGGCCAGTAGCCAGACAGTCAATGCAGAGTACTTACCAGTAATATCAATATGAATTGCAGCAATATTTTTTATCCAAGGATCTCAGAGCACTTTGTATCTACTCCATTAGCTAACTAAGCCTCACTCTCCATAGTGCTATGAAATAGGAATTGCTTTAAGCAATAGTGACTTGTAGCCAGCTCTGGGCAGGATGAAGCAGCTAAATGATAGTATGCAGTAACACTGCAAAGATCCCTGAAGGGAAGAAGAGTCTTTGTCCAGCTGCAACTGCAGAGGGGATTTAGATAAGCGGAATGTAATTAGCAGAACTGGAATTGGCCAGCCCACATCCCTACTCTGTATACACTGCCATGGGAAATACAACAAACAACAAATGCACAAGACTTGCATTTGACGAGACTTGCATTTGACATGTCATGATGAAGGCATAACCCTCCAACAGCACAGAAACACCATTGTGAAGTATTGATTCTGCCTGGACTCTGAGAGATGAAGGTTACAGGCCACACCACATCTAGGTTTTCTTTGGAAGTCTCCCAGTTAAGTGCTGGGCCACTCGAGTTTGCTTGAAAGAGAGAAGACCAGGCCAGACACAAGCTGATACAGCTGTAGTGATATATTGCTGCTGCCCTAATGCATACCTTTGTTAACAAGCACTAAAGCAAACCCCATTTTTGTGCACACATCCTATCCTCTGTTGATATGGTGACTGATAGTCTCTTTTCAAAGTTATGTGCAGGGTTTTAGATTCCCATTGCCTTTAATGGGGTGGGAGGCCACATGTAGTCTAGAAATCAGTAAGTAGCATGTTAAAGATGCGATTTCTAGCTGTGGGGTAAGTGAAGGGCAGTGTTTTGGCATTAGCATTGAAAGCCCTTGATGTTTTAGTGGTTTAAATATTCTCAGCTGATTCTACTTTAGAACAAAATGATTTAATGGATTTCTTAATATTTCTAAATGATTGTTCATATTTTGGGAGGATTTTTTGAGCATGGAACATCTAATGTAGGATTAAGGGATTATTAGTGCAGGAACAGCTGTAATGGCTTTTTTTCACCAGTCAGGAATGGCCCAGACTGTCCAGGCAATGACCTCAATCCTGGCGTGGAGCAATCCCTGTCTGCAGAGGGAGTTTGATTCTATCTAGGTGTTTGCTGACAGTAAGAATCTTTATGATTTCTTCTCCTTTCTAATATTCCGGATGCTACCAAACTCTGGCCCTGATTCAGACACACACTTAAGCACAAGCTTAAACTAAAGCAGGCAAATAGTCCCATTGAGCCCTCTCTCCTTCTCCCCTGTATTGCAGCTGTTCCCAAATCCTGCCATTGCTGCCTCTACATCATCTCTCAAGTTCCAGCCTTTCGTCTCCATCCCTATGGCCAAAATCCTTCTCTAAATCCTGGTCACCTCTCACTTTGATTACTACAACCTCCTCTTCACTGGCCTTCTGGCATCTTGCCCTGATAATAGAGAAACAGAGTCGGGAAGCCCAGGTGATTGGTAAGTGTATGTTTGTCTCTGATGCGTGCTGTAACAGATTGGGAGTATGTCTGGGTCAAACTGTGAACCCCATTTGGATGGGAACTTCCCTTGTAACCCACACTTTGCATTGTAACCTCCGTGATGGATGAAGACATCCAGAGCAGGTTGCAAACCAGCCTAATTTTGACTATGTCAGTCTGCTCTATCCACTGTTCTGTTCTTGTTAAGGGTGTGGGGCACCTCAGAGAAGACGTTCAATGAGATAGCCCTCAAGGGCCACCGACTGTGATCATCTATGAACTACTGGCCTAGCCACAAGAACAGTGAACTCTCTACAGAGAAGGCTTGCTGCGGGAAGGGGCTGCATTTCCTCAGCTTGGGCAGAGGGCAAAGGTGGGCAAGACACTCTTTTAAAAAGGGAGCTGCTTCTCGAAGCAGGAGACCAGATCAATGCCACATGCAGAAGACCAGGCCAAGAGGGCCGGTTGGGTGGCCTAGTGGGAGGATGCTTAACAAATCTCAGACTCACTGGAGGGGTGAGATGAGACCGGGGTGGGGAGCCAGAGGGGATGTGTTCAGGATTTTGTTTTTCAAAGAGATGTACCTTTCTAATGTGCTTTAAGAGTAAAGTGCATGTGGTTGCTAAGCCTGCATTCCTTACATTCTTGCTTTGTTGCTCCTGAAGGGGTTAACTAGAAACCAGAGTTCGGACTGCTTGGTGGACTCTGGGGGGAACATATATAAGCAACTGGGACTCTGGAGGGCAGTGGCACTAGTTCCATTGTGCACTATAGGGTCCCATTGCCCAAGAGGGGTTTCAGACACAGGGTCTAAACCTGGGAGTGTGCCTAAGGTTATGCCTAAACTGCAGCTGGGAGAGAGACTTCCAGCATGGGCAGGCAGACTTGCACTAGCAGGGCTTGGACTAACACACTAAATATAGCAGTGCGGACATTGTGACTTAGGCAGCAGCTTGGGCTCTGAAGCCCACTTGCCCCTCCTGGGTTTAAGTTTCCACCAGAGCCTCAGTGTCCATGCTGCTCTTTTTAGTGTGCTGGCTTGAGCCCCGGTAGGGCGAGTCTGTGTATTTGGGCTGGGACGCTCAGTCCCAGCTGCAGTGTGGATGCACCCCAAGAGATCCAGAGCTAGCCACCGTGATCAGTTACTACACAAACCCATGGGGTTCAGACGATCCAGAAGTTGGGTCCATTCAGAAACTGGTGTCCATCCAGACAGGGGGACTGTATCAGGGCGTGACACATCTAGTTTGCAGTAATTTATTCAATTTGCAGGGTGCACCACTTGCAAAAACACATAGGTCCTGATCCAGCAACGCACTTAACAATGAACATGTGACCTCACAAACTGACTTCAGTGTTTCTTCTGACAGCAACACAGGTGTTCTGGGCCTCAGGGCATTGTCCCTGTGTATCCTAGAGGAACATTCAGGGCTCTTACCTATCAGAGGAAAGCTAATAGCCTTATACTCGGGCAAGGATGAAAGAAAATGAGCATCTGCAACCAACAGAATGAATGTGTTGGCAACTTTAATAAGAGAAAGCGGTTTTCTACTCTCCCATGATCCCATTGCAGGGTCCCTTTGCAGCAACATGTTGGAACCATGTATTCCAATTAGCCATCTCATTAACACTGTAAAAAGCACAGCAGCGTCTCAGGGCAGAACACGTCGAATAACCAGTCCCAAGGTGTGAGGAGGGTAGCGGTGAGCTCTAAGAGAGGATCCCCAGATGGAAATGAGGAACACCAGTCTGATGCAACTCTGCACGTACTGACGGCTCATGGACTGCTTAAAGTTCAGCAGGTGCTTTGCTAGACTGAGGCCTCAGTATCGACACCGGGCCCGGTTGACAGAGGTATATAGGCACCTAAGGGGGGTTTACCACATTGCCAGAGGAGATCATGTTGTTAAGTGCAGTGGAACATTGTTGGGCTCCAGCAAGGCCTACAGATTAGGCACCTAACTCCCACTGCAAGTCAGTGGGAGTTGGGGGAGGGAGGGCTGTCCTGCAGGCACTCCTGAAAGTCCCACAAGGCCCCTAACTGCCTCTGTAGACACACATAGCCCTTTGTAAACCTGGCCCAAAGCCCTGCAGGATCCACTCAGAGGGGCCCCGATTGATCCCCTGTCATTCTGCAGTCCCCCGGCACAGGCCGGAGCTCAGCAGGGTTAAAAAGGATGCAGAGGCAAAGGCAGTCTGGCACTGGCAAGCATCCAGGTGACTCAGGTGTCTGGAGCAGGGCTGCTGGTGCGACACAGTTCTGCAGCTGCACAAAACCCCAGTGTTGCACTCCCAGTAGCCCCAGAAATCCGACATGTGGCAGGAAAACTCCTGTACCAGAGCACCAGGAATAGAACGTGTTTCAAAGGGGTTTTGAACAAAAGGTGTGTTTATGCTGTCTCTGATCTGTTGGAGGCTAACACTGCAAGTGTTGTGAAATGGTCATCGAGGGGTTAACTGGATTACTCAGAGTATTATGGGTTGAAGCCATACTCCACCCCTTCCTGTTTAGTTAATGGGAGTTCCCTCCACCCCCCATGCTCACTCTGTTTGTTCTGTAGTTGAATAAAGCAGCAGGTTCTCAGCCTGCAGTCCTCTAAGCAGCACGTTTCTTGTGCAGTGAGCGGTCGCCTTACGAAAGAAGACTCATTACCTCAATGGTTGCAAATCTTGTAGCTCCATTGACTTCAGTGGAGGGACACTGATTTACACAAGCCCCACATATCCAGTCAATCAGTATTTTAACACCAGGTTCGGTTGGCTAAGTTACCGTTGAACCAGGCAGATGCAGTGACTATTTCCCCCCGCAATATTATTCCCAGCTTTGTGCTATGTGAAACGATTGTGCCCCATGGAACAATCTTGGGCTGGCAGAGGGTAGCCTAATAGATCTTTTCCTACATTAACTTCTTAGCAGCCCATGAAAGGAGCTGGATACTGAATCTGGGAGAAAGGCTAAAGATGCAAGAATTTTTCCTTCTGTTTTGGCCTGTCCCCCTTCCCTGTCCTCTAGCTCCCCTCTCCACTGGCAGTTAGACACCCTTGGAAATGTTTATCATGTAAGGAGCATTGTGTAAAGTGACAGCAATGAAAAGAACAGTGAGCAGCTGCGTTGAACACTGATGCAATTTCCTGCTTTTTGAATTCCTCGAAGACTTCAGCTTCGCGAAGGAAGAAGGCCGGTTTGCTATGCAAAGCGAGGATGGCTTCCCTGAAAAAAGAAAAAGCAAATGTGATTCCTTGGCTCCTGCTACATCAATGATTAATTCTTCTGAGCTGACATTAGCTTCCTGGGGCATTGGCCTGACAGTCCGGAAGTCTGCGTAATGCACCCATGGCTGCACCCATAATGGGCTGCTCCTTTGCATGCGTTCTCTATTGGGGATGCAACTCAGGATCTTGGGCCGCCAAAATACAGGCTTCCAGTATCAGGACAGTTATCAAGTTACTATCTGGGGGGAGGGTGAGTAAAGAAATGGGATCCTTACTTAAACAGTCAGCTCTTTGGGGGAGGGACCACCTTTTGTTACGTGTTTGTACAGCCCCTAATATAGCTGAGCCGTGATCAGAGCCCCTTGGTGCTACTACAAAACAAATACTAACAATAGTAATAGTATAATGTCAGTAGAGGAGTGACTAACGCCAATACCTGGGTTAAGCGGCTAAGCATGGCCCTTGTGAATTACATGTTTTCCAGAAGCCTGAGCAGACTCAGTCTGAGCCGAGTGCTTGTTGGCTTAGCAAGAAGCACTGTGCTTTCCTTCCTGCCAAACCCGGCTCTGGTGTGCTTAATAAATGTTGCACCTACTACTTGTTGGAGTATTAGTGCTTATCCAGGCCTGCCGCTCTGTCCCGTAGAGGGTGGTGGTTCCCACAGCAACAGCCTTCTAAAGGTAAAGGGTCTGGGACAGATTAAACATGTGGTTTCCACAGACAGTGCTGGGAACAGAGCTCAAGGCCTGAGCAGTTCACATTACTTCGTGATTTTGCCTTTGGGTGTATCAGATGCAGAGAAGTATCTAGTTTGGATAGTGCAGCTAAGGGCTTGTGTACCCACAAACGTTGCACTGCCCTAACGATACTGGCATAGTTAAAGTGGTACTCCTCTCTAGTGTGGAAACAGCTATACCGGAATAAATGTCCTTATATGGGATAGCTTAATCCCAGAGGGAAAGGGTAATAAACTGTATCAGTATAAGCCATCTTTATACCAGTATAACTGTGTCCACACTAGGGGTTATACCAGTCTAGCTATTTCAGTGAAAACAACAACAACAAAAATCACACTGCTAACTGATACAAAAATTCTGACTGTAAACGGGTGGCAAACGAGGCTCACCATGCAGTGGCCAAGACTAAACTGAATGGTGACTTCATATGGAGGAAAGTGGAGTCTCTCTTCCATCTGAATTGAGTGCCAAATATAAAATGTTGTGGCAGGGGGATACTTTTATCTGCATGAATCAGCCTCGGGAATAATACTCCAAGTTTGATGCCATTCTTAGGAGCCTTGCAAGGTTGCAGCCTTGAGACTACAAAGCTGTTGTAATGAGTCTTTAAAGAACACTGACTGTCGCGCAGGAAAAGGTCAATGCAGTTCACCACACGACTTCTGTTTAGAGCCACATGGAGGCTTTCGATGAGGTGATGCCAGTTTTTACTATTTTCAAAGATTCGAGGAAAAGAAATAACCCCTTGACATTAGAAATCAGGGTTTCCCACAAGCAACCTCCCAGGTGCACTGTGCAAACATGAATAACGGGGCCACGTTGTTCCGTAGTACAAAGGCTCTCTGTTCATACATAGGCTGCCATGGCTCTCTGTCAGACTTTGCAGATGGGCTCTCTTCCTCTGTGGATGCTGTTGTCAGACGCCTCCGGTGTGGTGCTCTGCTCAGTTCAATGTTGATAACAGTTGGCTGCATGCGTGTGTTCCCTCTGTGTGCTGCCCCGGCTCTGCAGATCGCTGGCAAAGCAGACCCCCAATGACCACAGACTCCAATAAGGTACGAAGGCACCCGGCCAGGTTTATTGTCAAACGAAGCACAGTAATAGTTTCCAGCAGACTCTACAGGACATACTACGAATCTGTGCCCCCGGCAATGGCCCGGCTCAGTCAGTGGCGGGACACTCCATTGCCCCCTAGGGCGGACAAAAACACCGCCCCAAGGATGTATTCTTATACACAGGTACAAACAAGTTACACATCACTCCTGACGTATTGAGGTGCAACTCCTCCACGTAGCAAGGTACAACCCCTCTACGCAGTAAGGTGCCGCCTCTCACCTTGTACATGTTGGTTCGAACAAAACAACTCTATCCATCATATTACCCTTTTGCCCCCATCTTTAGGATGGGTCAGCCTGGTCCTTGTTATCTGTCTGGACTGTGCAAGTATCCAAGTGTTCTGGTACCTGTTAGGTATGTGTATTTTTGCAACATTATCCCTTTCCTTGCCAGCTTCTGTGAGCAGGGCCTGCCTCTGGCTCACAGTTTAACTTTGCTTTATGTTAGCAAAGTCTTGACCATTACTTTAGTTCAGGCCTTAGGCCTCATACCGGGCCTCTGATACAAGGGTTTATGTTTCAGGGCCTCATCTTACAACAGATGCCACTGGGGATTAGACTGAGATGGCTGGATGGTAACAGCTTTTGGTTCCTATGAAACTAGCCTGAATTTGAACCAAAATTAGAGCTGGCCTAGTATTCCTAATCCACCTGCCTCCTCTCCAACTTCTATAGCCATTGTGATCCCTGATGCCAGTCCCAGGAAGGAAAACTGCCCTAAAAATCACAGGATGGCCTCTTTACTAAATAGTATGGGTCGTAATCATGAAAGGAATGAAGGAGAGAAAGGTCCCTTTTAATACTTTAGGCTGGGATTTCCAAAGGAGACTAAGGCAGGGAGCCTTTGAACATCCCTGCCTTAATAAATGCATGGCTTTCCTATTCATCCGTGTTTGGAATTTGGTTATTGTCTGCAATAGGCAATAATGCCTTGGAGTCAGTAGATGGCACTGTTGGCTTCGACTTTTAGCTCAGCCACACCTGCTGTGCTTTTGTAAGGAAGTGGGTCAAGAAGGAAGCGCTTGGTTACAGCAGCCTTTGGCTGCCTCTGTGTGTTTTAGAAGACGGAGCCTAAAGGAGAACTCCGAACTTAGATTTTCAGGGAGGCTGAGCACCCACACCTCTCTTTGACTTTAGCTAGAGCTCAAGTGTAAAAATCAGACCCCCGGATTTCTGGCTCTGCCTGTTAACTGCTCATCAGGACAGACACTTAAGTTGTAGTGATAATCAGGGCTGGTTCCAGGGGTTTGGCCGCCCCAAGCAGCCAAACAAAAAAACAAAACCAAAAAAGCCGCAATCGCGATCTGCGGCGGCAATTCGGCGGGAGGTCCTTCGCTCCGAGCAGGAGTGAGGGACCGTCCGCCGAATTGCCGCCGAACAGCTGGACGTGCCGCCCCTCTCCGAAGTGGCCGCCCCAAGCACCTGCTTGGTAAGCTGGTGCCTGGAGCCGGCCCTGGTGATAATTAGCGAATTTCATGATGTCTAGAAATCTGGCACATCACAGCTATAGAACTGTATCTTCTGGGCACAGCTTTTGGATGGGGTCAGTGGGAGTTATCCTATACCTCCCAGGGCTCTGGCTGCTTTACGTATTGGTACAATCTGCCACCCACCCCTTTCTAGAAAAGACAGCCCCCAGAGGAGTATATTTTAGCAAAGCAATGTTCAGTTTTCCTGCTCTGTCCCTCCAAACATGCGATGTCAGTCCAGGATTCAATTTAGTGGAGTCAAAGCTTATGTCACTGTTTTTCTTCCCAAATATCCCTCGGTTTTTATGATGTCTAATACAATCAGTGGCTAGATATTTACAAGTAACACTCGGGTTTAATGTAGACATTCAGATTACTGTAAAGCAACTCAAACTCAGATGGTTTTGGCAGTTGAAATGTGGGTTTCCACAAAAAATCTGAACCCTCCACCCCTCCAAAAATGTTTGCTTTGTTCAACGTTCTTTAATTATTCACCCACAGAAAACTGATACCCCCCCATTTTTGTTTTACTTCCTTTTTCTACTCTTTTTGTTTCCCCCACTGGAAAAGGGGGAAGGAAAAAAGGAAGAGAAATGGAAAAACCCCAAAATACTAAAAACCAAACACTATTTTTTAATTTTTGTTGAATCAAAAACCAAATTGTTTTATTGAAAGGAACGTAGATTTTCTGTGAATTTTTTCATTTTGATTGGAAAATTTGGACTGCCCTTAGACTCAGTTAGCGTTTGCTCATGATACCTTCCTGTGTGAAGGTTGTCACACTTTGTGACCAGAATGAGAACCAGAATGAGAGTCTATTCCATAGCACAGCCTAAACTCTCCCTGATTTCAATAAGGACTACTTGCAGGATATTCTCTTAGACTTTTCTGGCTTTTTAATCCACATCTGCCAGTTCTAAGGATCCAGCCACTCAGTGCATGGAACTGCTATGGACTTCCTTGGGAGTGCTGCACCTACAACACCTGCAGAATCGAACCCTGAACCTCGATGGTGTTTTAAATATAAGGTCTTGATCTGTCAGCAACTCTAAGATGACTGCCATCAAACTGTCAATATTTCCCTTACAATTAATGCATCATGAATCAAATTCATTCCACCTGTGGAGCTGATATCTGCTCTCGTTGAACCTCTTCTATGCCAGACTGGCTGGAAGGCCACTATGGCCCCCCGCAGAGGTTAGATAAGGTTGAGGGGGTACCCTAACGTGAGCTTAGCTGCCAGGGGCTGTTTGGCAGCCAGGAATAGCCTAGACATAGTGTCATCTCACCCATGTCCTTTTTATCCTCCAACATGGTCTGTGCACTGGGAGATCCTGTTGGGGGGAGTAGAACTGGCTATGCCAATGCTACAGTTTAGGGAACTCCACCTACATAGAGAGGGAATGCCCTGGGCAGGGGGGCTTATAATCCCTTGATGCTCGCTCCAGGGAACTGTGGGGCATTGATGACCTAGGCCCAATGTTGGTTTGTCAGTTTCAGGGCCCAGGTCAGCTTCCGGTATCGCCAGTGGCACCTTGGGAGCTGGAGCTGGCATGAAGGGAAGAAGTTTAATACCCGAGTGTCTGAAAAACCAAGAGGCATTTATATATTTACTAGCTCATCAAAGAGTTAATGTAGATGGTAGTAGATGTGTCAGCGGCACCAGGATTAGGGGAAATATTCATTGTAATTGCTCCTCACTGCAGCCTCATTTCGGGAAGAAAAGGAGATTGAAATAAACTGCTCTTGTAAGAGGCTATTCAGTGGGAGTGAAAGAGCTAATTTTGTGAGACAAGTAGCTGTCTCATCACTAGACTTTTTGTGTTTTATTTTGCCTAGGGAGGAATGCAGAGCCGATACATTTTAATTAGAAGATTATACTAATAAGGAGAGAAAATAGCAACATTTAGGCCCCGATCCTGCAAACACTTTAGCACATGCTATGAGCTCCTCGCCCCATTGAACTCACAGTGCAGTTCACCATATGTATGCAGGATGTGGGCCTTATTGATTTATATGGACTGAGTATTTCACATAAACTTGATTTAAAAGATTGAGACTGCAGACTCCCACTCTGCTCATGAAATGTCCCTGGGCAGATCACACGGTTTCCTCAAATGTATTTATCATTTAAACGCAAGGAACTTTTTGCTGTGTCGTCGTTCCCTCCCCCCGCCCTCCCCTCCCCCCTGAGTATGGGCTGAGCCAGATTGATTGCTTGATTGAAGCAGATTGCTCAGTACCTTGCAAGACTGAGACCTAAATTCATTAGCTCCTTTAAGAGTTGCGAGGATTTAAATTCTCTGTAATGGTAAGACAATTATATCTGCACATTGTTAATCAATTCATATATCTAACTTCACAAGGCCGTGATCAGAATGGTGAAATAGCCATGCTTTGAACTCTATTGGTCAGATTTTTAATTACACTGGGCTCTTCCACACCACTTTTCCAGTGTAAAGGGGTCTTAAAATGGGAGTAAATTACCCTTTTACTCTGAGGTCCTTCATACTTCCAGAGCTAGAATAAATAAAAATTGGGCCTTATTTTTTCTTTAGTATAACTGTGTAGCAGCTGAAGACTCTAACACCAGCCAGCATTGTATTAGACTAAGAGCAAACATTTATTCCTCTCAACTAGGTGCGCATATACCAGTCTCAAAACAGCACCTTTCATTCTTTTCCATCTAGAAATGAATTGCGGGTGTATTGTTATTCAACGGCGATTATTTTACAGCACACATGCATGCAGCTCCTGTTGAAGTCAAAGGGAACCTGAGGTCTGCATCCGAGGGCAGAATTTCACCCCAAAGGACTCAGGGCAAATTGATGCCGATGTGCATTTACTAATGGGATTGACAAGGTGATAAATTATAGAAAATTTTGGCCTCCATTTTCACAGTGAGGCTGCAATTTTTTAATGGCTTCCCCAGAGAGATTCCTCACCGTCTGGAGATATTTAAAGAATTATCTGATGTGAGGGATGGTGTAGTGCTGTTAACATACTGCATCAGTAACTTGGTTTTAACTTAACCTTAGGGGAGATGCAGGGTCACATTCTGTACTAACTCACACTCTGTGCAATCCCACTGAGCTCAATACAGTTGCATGGGAAGACAGAGGACAGAAGTTGGCCTATAACAGCTACTTTTGGGGATTTGGGAAGAGCTGTGAGAAACTCAGCCCTTTGATTCCTAGGACAGTGGTTCTCAAACTAGGGCCGCCGCTTGTTCAGGGAAAGCCCCTGGCAGGCCGGGTCGGTTTGTTTACCTGCTGCATCTGCAGGTTCGGCCGATCGCGGCTCCCACTGGCCGCGGTTCGCCGCTCCAGGCCAATGGGAGATGCAGGAAGGGCCGACAGCATGTCCCTCGGCCCGTGCCACTTCCTGCAGCCCCCATTGGCCTGGAGCGGCGAACCGCGGCCAGTGGGAGCCGCGATCGGCCGAACCTGCAGATGCAGCAGGTAAACAAACCGACCCGGCCTGCCAGGGGCTTTCCCTGAACAAGTGGTGGTCCTAGTTTGAGAACCACTGTCCTAGGGGACCAAGCGACCCCCTTTTCTTGGATTCAGTTCAGACATGTTCACACCCATCTACACTTTGCTTTGAGTTTCAGGTTCAAGCAATCCTAAAAACTCTCAACAAAATTCAGCTAGTGCAGTTCAGTTTTGCTCAGGATCAGAATTCTGCCCAAGAGCACTTGGAACTTGGCAAGTTTGGAATGAACCTGATGTGGTTTCAGGTTTAGTGAAGGGAGCTGTGAATAGCTCTAGATTCATGCTCTAACCCTTCCATCACTATAGTCACTATAGCATCGCAGACAACTTTCTGACATAGGCCCCGATTCAGCAAGGTACCTGGGCACATACTAGATTGTAAGCACCTGGGTAACCCCACTGAAGTCAGTGGAACTGCTTACACGCTGAAAGTTAGGCTTGCGCTTAAATGCTGAATCAAGGCCATAGGGATTGCTTAAATTGTGGAAGGGTTTGATGGGATTTCCTACCTTGTTTGCTACACATGGGACCTGATCCAGAGCCTATTGAAATCAATGGGAGTCTTTCCACCTCCTTCAGTCGACTTTGGATCGGGCCCATGGTGAACAAGTTTAGGCACATATGTGTGTGTTGTCACCAAGATTAAGCAATGCCTCCCTCCCCATGTACAGTTTCACGTGCAAGTTATTCCTATTGTTAGGAGGAATACAAGGTGTGAGGGAGCGGGCTGTGTGCAGGGCTTGTCTTAACCAAGAGATGAGTACACCACCATGCTCTCTTTGCAGCCGATTGGTACATCCAAGTGGGGGTTCGTTACTTCCATTTCCAGGCGCCAGCCAGAATTTAGATGCATTTTTTTAATGTAAAATGGTTGCAAAACAACTGTAGCAAGACCAATTTATTGCAAAGATTATGGGGGTTGCCATGTTTCTCACTCTTCTTACAGGGACACTGGGCCTCATTCTGCTGTCAGTTACACCATTTCAATTCCAGAGTAACTGAGGGCAGCATTTAGCCCGCAGCCAATCAGATCGCACATGCTGGGCGGTATCATTACAGTACCATTACATGATTGACCAGAATTGATGATTGACCAAAGTTAGCAAAGCTTCTAGCACATCTTGGACACTGCATAAAGAAAAACCACCCCCAGTTCCTACAGTAAAAAAAACTCTGCAAATTGAAAGCAATATGGTTGCTACAGTATTATGTTGTTCCAAATTCCCCCAATACATCTGCAGACAAAAAAGGGAAGAAAATCAATAATGAAGCAGACCTCAAGCCCTTAGAAAGCTTGTTTACGAAGCCATGGTATTCACAGCCCAAGTCAATGAAAGGAGGATGCCAAAAGCACAAAATTATGATGTGTCAGTTTATCTGCCCAGCAAACAGCTGCATGTAATGGGCACTCCAAGCAGAGAACACACAGATTTCAGAGCCTGAAATGAGAGCACACAAGGAACAGCAGAAACACAGCCATTGAAATGTGTTAACAAGTGAGAGGAAACTGTCACACCATACCACAGTCAGATATTCTGACTGGTGAAAACAAGTCCCAAGAAGGATTAGAGAGGGAGAAAAGCAAAGTTGCAGAAGATCTATGGGAGCTTTTAGGGGATTAGAAAAAAATGAGTGAGGGCTGAATTGTTACATTTGGGTGACTAAGGTTGGTTGGTTCACCATGGATTTAGTGTGTGGAGTGATTTTCCAAAGGTGTTGAGTGATGAGACCTGTGACTGCTCAGGCATTCTGAAAACAACCTCACCCATTACTTTAGGTGGTGACATATGGATTTCGATATTTCACTTTCGACAGCCGAGTTGGAAGATTGTCACCTAAGATTTAGCGAGTCCCGATTTCTACTCTCAGGTGCCCCTCTCGCTCCAAGAAGCAAGATCACAGCATCCCATTCATTTCTCTGGCACCTCCGCCAGGTCCCCATCCGTCTCTGACGAGGACTCATTTGCTTTCCTGTTTTTCAGAATGTTGCCCTGGATTTGCGGCAGCCTGTGCTCCTGGCTGTACATCCCTCAGCTCTTTTACTGAACCCAGATGTCTGGATGCCTATCCAAAGCTTTTTCTAATTACTATATCTGAACTCTGTTCTCCCTGCCTGCCCAGGTGCAGGGATGTTTCCCTTCCTCTGAGGAGGGCACCTGATGCATGTTGGGGTGGTTCTGATACACTCCTCCTCTTTTCCCCACTGATCGTAGTTATCATCGGGCTAGACTGAGCCTGAGTGAGGGATGGTTTGTAACTTCTCTGCCCAAGAAACAGCCCAAAAGGGAGCAGATGCTACGTGCTTCAGCGCACTGCCAGGAAAACCTTGAGCTAGAGTCCTGGGAGTGGGGAAATGGACTGGGGAGGACACAGCAGAGGAACCAGAATTGCTTAAGGCAGGAGACGCAAGCCTTTGTGCTGGAACATATTACAATGTAAGGCTGCCAGCTTTTGCCGGTTTATGACCAATCTCAGTAATGTAATGGAGGAAGGCACATGATGTGGGATGGGAACTTTAGCAACCTGAAACTCAAAAAAAAGTCCTACAAAAAGTAGAAACTTTTAGAAAAGTAGGTCAAATTACGAAGGAAGACTATAAAAAAACAAACCCCACAAGCATGCAGGGACAAAATTAGAAAGACCGAGGCACAAAATGACATTAAACTTGCTAAGGACCTAAACGGTAACAAGAAAACATGTTACAAATACATTAGAAGCAAGAGGAAGTCCAAAGACAGAGTAGGCCCATTACTCAACGAAGAGGAATCAAAATAACAGAAAACACAGCAATGGCCAAAGTGTTAAGTACCTTTTTTGTTTCTCTTTCCACCAAAAGGGTTAGTGGTGAGCAGACAATTAAAACAGTGAACGTCAGTGTACATAGGGTAGGATCAGAGGCTAAAATAGGGAAAGAATGAGTTAAGAATTACTTAGACAAGTTAGATGTCTTCAAGCCTGACAAAATACATCCTAGAGTACTTAAGGAAGTGGCTGAAGAGATCTCTGAGCCTTTAATGATTATCTTTGAGAACTCATGGAGGATGGGAGAGATCCCAGAGGACTGGAAAAGGGCAAATATAGTACTTATGTATAAAAAGGGGAACAAGGACAACCTACAGAGTTACAGACCACTCAGTTTAATTTAGGTACCAAGAAAGATAATGGAGCAGATAATCAAACAATCAATTTATAAGCACCTAGAAGATAATAAGATAATAAGTAACAGTCAACATGAATTTGTCAAGAACGAATCATGTCAAACCAACCTATTATCCTTCTTCAAAAGGAAAACAAGGAGGGCAAGCAGTAGATATGGCATATCTTGACTGTAGCAAGGTTTTTAATAGTGTTTCACCTGACCATCTCATAAGCAAACTAAACACAGCCTAGACAAACCTACTAAAAAGTGCATGTACAACTGGTTGGAAAACCATACTCAGAGAAAAAAGAACAGGAGTACTTGTGGCACCTTAGAGACTAACAAATTTGTTAGTCTCTAAGGTGCCACAAGTACTCCTGTTCTTCTTTTTGCGGATACAGACTAACACAGCTGCTACTCTGAAACCATACTCAGAGAGTAGTTATCAATGGTTCACAGTCATGATGGAAGGGCATATTGAGTGGGGTCCCACAGGGATCTGTCCTGGGTTTGGTTCTATTTAATATCTTCATAAATGATTTGGATAATGGCACCGAGAGTACAGTTATAAAATTTGAGGCAATATAAAGCCGGGAGGGATTGGAAGTGCTTTGGAGGATAGGATTACACCTGAAAATGATCTTGACAAACTGGAGAAATGGAATAAACAGGATGAAATTCAGTAAACACTAATGAAAAGTACTCCACTTAGGAAGAAACAATCAATTGCACAAGTACAAAATGGGAAATGACTGCCTAGGAAGGAGTACTGCAGAAAAGGATCTGGGGGTTAGAGTGGATCACAAACTAAATACGAGTCAACCATGCAATACTGTTGCAAAAAAGCAAACATGGTCCTGGGATGTATTAGCAGAAGTGTTGTAAGAAAGACACAGAAGTAATTTTTCCACTCTTCTCAGCACTGATAAGGCCTCGACTGGCACTCTCTGTCCAATTCTGGGCACCCAATTTTGTGAAAGATGTGGACAAATTGGAGAAAGTCCAGAGAAGAGCAACAAAAATCATTAAAGGTCTAGAAAACATGACCTACAAGGAAAAGATTGAAAAAAATGCGTTTGTTTAGTCTGGAAAAGAGAAGACTGAAAGGACAGGGCCGGCTCCAGTCACCAGCTTAACAAGCAGGTGCTTGGGGGCGGCCAAGGGAGAGGGGCGGCACCTGCGGCAATTCGGGGGCGGCAGGTCCCTCACTCCCTCTAGGAGCGAAGGACCTGTTGCTGAACTGCCGCCGCCGATTGCGGCTTTCTTTTTTTCTTCCCAATTGCCGCCGCCGATTGTGATCGCGGCTTTTTTTTTTTTTTTTTGCTTGGGGCGGCAGAAATGCTGGAGCCGGCCCTTTGAAAGGGGACATTGGAACAGTCTTCAAACACATAAAAAGATTGTTATAAAGAGGAGGGTGATAAATCGTTCTCCTTATCCACTGAGGACAAGACAAGAAGTACATGAGCTTAAATTGTAGCAAGGGTGATTCAGGTTAGACATTAGGAAAAACTTCCTAACTGTAAGGGTAGTTAAACATTGGAACAAATTTCCTAGGGAGGCTGAGGAAACTTCTTCATTGGAGATTTTTAAGAACAAGTTAGAGAAACACCTGTCAGAATTTGTCTAGATAATACTTAGTCCTGCCTAAGGGTAGGGGCCTGGACTAGATGACCCACTGAAGTCCCTTCCAGTCCTATATTTCTATGATTCTATGCTTTAGTCAAACCCACATTATTGGGCTCAGTATAGGAGTAACTGGATGAAATTTAATGGTCTAGATATAAAGTCAGACTAGATGAGCTAATGGTTTATTTTGGTCTTAAACTCCATGAACAGTCCAGATATCTGACCTGAATGGATCCAGAGGCAATATAATGAAAACGAGTTTTCCAAATTGTGATCTTGCTGGCACAACAAATTTTAAATTCTCATTCAGTTGTTATGTACAATTTGCTCTTTTCTGTTTACTGAGACACCAACATTAATATTTTTCTTCCTGTCTTCCTGGCACCCATACAATAAAAATCAATGTTCTACTTAGGGAAATTGTTCAGCGGGTATTAGTTTTGCTACATACAGCTCCATATCAATTTTGTGCTTTTTCAGTTGCAAATTGAAATCCAGTTGTAAAGAGTTACTGCTGTAATCAGAGTTAAGTCCACTGAGTTCTTGAAAAAAAAAAAAAGAATTGAATTACAATAATACAAACACAAATGCATAAAGTGCTGAATGCAAAATTGGAGAGGGTGTGGAGAGAGACAAAATCAAACTAATACTGTATTAAGGCTGCTCATTTTCCAGTTTGGCTCTTTGTCATGTAAACCATACTGTGCTAGAAGAGAGGCATGAGCTGTAATGTAATCCTTATTGAGCACAGCCAACAGGCCTAAGCCAAAGCTCACTGAAGTCAGTAGGAGTATTTCTGCTGAGTTCAATGAGCTTTGTTTCTGACCCAATGGAAACAGCACACATAATTGTCAGACCCCCTAGTGGAGCTGCTCCTCCAAGGACACTCACCATGCTGCTGTGTTTGGGTCCTAAGACTGGATCTGTGGACTTTTAGGATCATGTTTGACCAGGGTAGGCTCAAAGCACTCTCTCCTTCTTTGGCGTCGAGGCTTACTCCTTGGACATAGACTGGTAGCTTTTCTCAGAAGTGGGACCTCTCTGTCCAAGTGCCCTAGACTCCCAGACTAGTGCTGACTTCCCCTTTGACTCTGCAGTATCTTTAACACGCCCACTCTTTCCCAGAACTTCACCCTTGTGGGCACTCTGGTTTATAGTTTACCCCTTCAAGGTCAGAGGATAGTTGAAGCACATAACACAGACTTTTCAGCACAATTTCTAAAACAGTCACTCTTTAGACAGCCCAAGACATATGAGATCCATGCAAAACAAGAAACACCCCCACACAATTTCCTGCCTCAATTTCCCCACCATTCTTGAGAGTGTTCTTTGTGATTTGGTCAGAGTGCTCTAGGGAGTCCAGGATCCTTCCTCTTTCTGTTCTCCTCCTGTGCAAGTTTGCCTTCTGGTTCTGGTCTCTCCTCTATAATAGCCAGTGAGAGACCATTCCCTTTAGAGACTTCCACTCCTCCCTTTCCCCCCGCCAGGTGAACTCCCTGGTCAGCCTCAACACCCATTTCAGGTGATCAGAATTCCCTGTCAGGGGGTCTATTGCCTAGTCACTACACATCTGGAGTCTGGATTTGAGAAACTGCTTTTCCCTGGCACTAGCCAGCTCTTTGTTCAAGGGTGCTTCAATCTGAATGGACAGTCATCAAGTTTTAATGATCCTTTGTTGCCAGTCCTCTGCTAGGTGCAAGAATTTCTCCTGACACCTCCTGTGTGCTTCAGTTCAATATGAAGGTTTCAGAGCCAAGGTGAAGGCCTCATTGGCTCTTCAAGCACTTTATAGTCAAATTGATACTCAGAAAACAAAATGGAGTTTGTAATTTGATATAGATACATACAGAGAGTTCATGATGTCAAACAGAATTCATACCTTGTGCATAGGAATGTCCCTCCAAACTTTCACAGTAGAATAATAGAATCATAGACTTTAAGGTCAGAAGGGACCATTATGATCGTCTAGTCTGACCTCCTGCACAATGCAGGCCACAGAATCTCACCCACCCACTCCTGTATCAAACCACTAACCTATGTCTGAACTACTGAAGTCCTCAAATCGTAGTTTAAAGACTTCAAGGTGCAGAGAATCCTCCAGCAAGTGACCTGTTCCTCACGCTGCAGAGGAAGGCGAAAACCCCCCAGGGCCTCTGCCAATCTGCCCTGAGGAAAATTCCTTCCCGACCCCAAATATGGCGATCAGCTAAACCTTGAGCATGTGGGCAAGACTCACCAGCCAGACACCCAGGAAAGAATTCTCTGTAGTAACTCAGATCCCACCTCATCTAACATCCCATCACAGGCCATTAGGCATATTTACCACTAATAGTCAAAGATCAACTAATTGCCAAAATTAGGCTATCCCATCATACCATCCCCTCCATAAGCTTATCAAGGTTAGTCTTGAAGCCAGATATGTCTTTTGGCCCCACTGCTCCCCTTGGAAGGCTGTTCCAGAACTTCACTCCTCTGATGGTTAGAAACCTTCATCTAATTTCAAGTCTAAACTTCCTGATGGCCAATTTATATCCATTTGTTCTTGTGTCCACATTGGTACTGAGCTTAAATAATTCCTCTCCCTCTCTGGTATCCACCTCCTTATCTCTACTGGAAATACCTCGCCTGATGCATCCCAAGACCGCATTAGCTTTTTTCAAGGCCATATCACATTGGCAGCTCATAGTCATCCTGTGATCAACCAATACTCCAAGGCCCTTCTCCTTCTCTGCTACTTCCAACTGATGCCTCCCCAGCTTATAACAAAAATTCTTGTTATTAATCCCTAAATGCATGACCTTGCACTTTTCAATATTAAATGTTATCCTATTACTATTACTCCAGTTTACAAGGTCATCCAGATCTTCCTGTATGATATCCTGGTCCTTCTCTGTATTGGCAATACCTTCTAGCTTTGTGTCATCTGCAAACTTTATTAGCACATTCCCACTTTTTGTGCCAAGGTCAGTAATAAAAAGATTAAATAAGATTGGTCCCAAAACGGATTCCTGAGGAACTCCACTAGAAACCTCCCTCCAGCCTGACACTTCATCTTTCAGTACGACCTGTTGTCGTCTCCCCTTTAACCAGTTCCTTGCAATTTTCATATTGATCCCCATCTTTTCCAATTTAGATAATAATTCCCCATGTGGAACCGTATCAAATGCCTTACTGAAATCGAGGTAAATTAGATCCACTGCATTTCCTTTGTCTAAAAAATCTTTTACCTTCTCAAAGAAGGAGATCGGGTTGGTTTGGCATGATCTACCTTTTGTAAAACCATGTTGTATTTTGTCCCAATTACCACTGACCTCAATGTCTTTAACTACTTTCTCATTCAAATTTTTTTCCAAGACCTTACATACTACAGATGTCAAACTAACAGGCTTGTAGTTACCCAGATCATGTTTTTTTTCCCCTTTCTTAAAAATAGGAACTATGTTAGCAATTCTCCAGTCATACAGTACAACTCCTGAGTTTACAGATTCATTAAAAATTCTTGCTAATGGGCTTGCAATTTCATGTGCCAGTTCCTTTGATATTCTTGGATGAAGATTATCTTGGCCCCCCGATTTCGTCCCATTAAGCTGTTCGAGTTTGGCTTCTACCTCGGATGTGGTAATATCTACCTGCATATCCTCATTCTCATTTGTCATCCTGTCATTATCCCTAAGCTCCTCATTAGCCTCATTAAAGACTGAGGCAAAGTATTTGTTTAGATATTGGGCCATGCCTAGATTATCCTTAACCTCCACTCCATCCTCGGTGTTTAGTGGTCCCACTTCTTCTTTCTTTGTTTTCTTCTTATTTATATGGCTATAGAACCTTTTACTATTGGTTTTAATTCCCTTTGCAAAGTCCAACTCTACATGGTTTTTGGCTTTTCTCGCTTTATCCCTACATGTTCAGACCTCAATAAGGTAGCTTTCCTTGCTGATCACTCCCATCTTCCACTCCTTGTAGGCTTTCTGCTTTTTCTTAATCACCTCTCTGAGATGCTTGCTCATCCAGCTTGGTCTACAATTCCTGCCTATGAATTTCCCCCCTGTTTTTGGGATGCAGGCTTCTGATAGTTTCTGCAACTTTGACTTGAAATAATTCCAGGCCCCCTCCACCTTTAGATCCACAAGTTCTTCAGTTCAATCCACTTCTCTAACTAATTTCCTTAATTTTTTTAAGTTAGCCCTTTTGTAATCAAAAACCCCAGTCAGAGATCTATTTTTGTTTATCCTTCCATTTAGTTTAAACTGAATTAGCTCATGATCGCTTGAACCAAGGTTGTCCCCTACAACCATTTCTTCTCTGAGGTCCTCACTACTCACCAAAACCAAATCTAAAATGGCATCCCCTCTTGTTGGTTCTGCAACTACTTGGTGAAGGAATCCATCAACTATTGCATCCAGGAAAATCTAAGCCCTATTATTACTACTAGCATTTGTCCTCCAGTCTATATCTGGGAAGTTAAAGTCTCCCATGATCACACAATTCCCATTAGTATTTACTTCATTTAAAACATTAAAGAGACCTCTATCCATATCCAAATCAGTGGTTCTTAGCACACCCCAAGCACTATCCCAGGGGAAGCTCTAGTAGCTTTCTTCCCCAATGTGATTTTTGCCCAGACAGACTCTGTCTTATCCATTCCATCACTTTTTATTTCTTTACAGTCTACCTCATCATTGATATGCAATGCTACTCCACCACCTTTGCCTTTAATTCTGTCTTTTCTAAACAGCACATGCTCTTCAATATCTGTACTCCAGTCATGACTACTATTCCACCATGTTTCTGTTATCCCTGTAATAGCTGGTTTCACTTCCTGCATCAGTAGCTCTAGTTCCTCCATTTTGTTATCTAGGCTCCTTGCATTGGTGTACAAACATCTTAATTTTTGCTGTTTGGCTTCACTCACATTCTTTACCCAATTAGGCACAGACATTCTACCGCCAGTATCACCTATTAGATACCCTTCCTCCTTAGGTCCATTCTCCTACCCACAGCTGTATCCTTTCTTGCTTCATTTTCTTCCCTCTCAATGTTAAAATCTGGCATGGAGATTACCTGGACATCTCCCAACCATCTCCCCCCAATTCTTAGTTTAAAGCTCTCTTAATCAGTTGCGCCAGCCTCCATCCTAGAAGTCTATTTACCTCCCTCCTTAGGTGAAGTCCATCCCGAGAGAACAGTCCTCTGTCCATGAATGCCTCCCAGTGGCCATATATCCCAAAGTCCTCCTTTTAGCACCACTGCCTGAGCCATCTGTTGATTGTCACCTAAGCCCTGTTAGTCCGGGAAACACAAACCAAACTACACCACCACCACCCACAGCAAAACAAACCCCCCAACGAGCACCCCACTGCCAGACCACCACACATTCCCTTCACTAGCCTGTTTGTTCCTCTGCCTGCCTCTTAGTCTTCCCCGCAAACTCCCCTTGCAAACTCCCATTCAAACTCCCCTGTTTACAGTTCTGTTTGCTGGCTCCTTCACCACTGCAGCTGTCTGTACATAGTGGAGTTCACAGTCCCTTCCCCAAGGGTCTTACAGTCCAAGGGTTATCATGGCTGTGAATGAACTCGAGGGAGTGTTTAAGAAGCCATCTCTTGCCCCCTGAAGAAGAGGCTGTGACATTCAGCACCCCAAAGCACCCCATATTTACCATGGTAATGCAAGTATGATATGTTTTGTACAAATTATGCCTTGTAAGGTATCATTCTAAAAGTCTTGATCTGTTCAACATTAATATCCTGTTTGATTGTATGTGCTCCCATTGTATAAAAAGTTATGACGTTTTACTATGTGTGTGTTACTGAAAGAAGTTTTGGAGTTGAAAACACCCACAATTAGCCTTTCAGTTGCAACAATGAAGAAGCTAGACTGTGCTAATGGCCCACCAACAAAGACCATGGAAAGGACTTGTCCTCACCTGGGAATGCTTCAGCAAGCCTATTAATAATGGCTGCTAGGACTCAGCCAGGCATGCAAGAGCATGTGATCAGATCACATGATACTGAACTCCATTTTGGTACCTGTATTTTTCCACAAACTGGGCTGGGAACGTGGCTTGGAACAAAGAGGTTCCCGCCATATGGAGAGACTATAAAAGATGGGGAGTGATATCCTGACTTAAGTTCACTCTCTACACAAGAGAACACTTGGAAACATCTGTGGAAGAAAGATTGAACTGGGGGAAGTGCTGGTCCCAAGCTAAAGGGATTTCTATCCCTTTGAGTATGGAAGCTTGATGGACTGCTTGTACTATCTAACAGGGTGAGACACTATTTGATTCAAATCCTGTGTAGTATATTAAGCTTAGATTGCGTTTTGTTTATTTACTAGGTAATCTGCTTTGATCTGTTTGCTATCACCTATAATCACTTAACATCTCTCTTTCTGTAGTTAATCAACTTGTTTTGTTTTATCTTAACCAGTGTGTTTTTGAGTGAAGTGTTAGGAAAAATCTCAGCTCAGTTAACAAAGGCTTGTTGCGTATCTTCCCCACATGGAGGGGGGAGTGGACTAATTTAATGAGCTTGCACCATACAGATCCCTGTGCAGTGCAAGATGGCATAATTCTGGGTTTGTACTTCAGTAGGGATGTAAAGCTGGGGAGCTGGGAAATTGGCTGGGGCCTCCATTGTTAGTCCATGAGTGGATCAGGTAAAGCACTCAGGTAACTCAGGTGGGTGTGTGACGCCACCTGCTGTTGTGTTGGGTGATAACAGGATCTGGAGGGGCTGGCTTGATATCACCAGCAGAGCAGTGTGGGAGGCCAACCCAGCTGGATGGTTTGGGGGCACAGCGGTTCCAATGGCTTTCAGGCTGTACCCTGGGGGCACATCCAGTCACAGGGGACATCCACAGCATGTCTGGGAAATGCAGAGAATGACAGGAGAAAGCAGGACTATGTCTCAGAGCAAGAGTGAGTATGTGGAGCATATTTTACGCTGTGACAGGAGACTACAGATTCACTCACTGTTCCTCTCCTCCTGGGAACAAGGAACCAGAGAAAGATCAGACAGTCCCTCTGCTCACATAACAGTCTTCTCCTCTCTTGGTCTCCCGCATGGTGTTTTCCCCATGCATTGCCAAATTAGGGTGAATTTTTACAGGACTGGCAAAAGGCACACCCCTGACAGAAGGGTGACCCTCCTTTTAAATGTCAAGTGTCTGCTCCAAAGCATGGGGACACTACAGCTTCCCAACAAAATGGTTGTAAGAATTTTTTTAAATGGGCATTAAAAGGTATTTTCCCTAATCTCATTCCCAGGAACAGTTGAACCATTTCTCCTAAAATTAAAAATAAATAAATAGATCACCTGAGGCAGATGCTTGGCATGGAAAATTTTAGTCTGGACAGTTGGAGTTTAGAAAAGATATAAGCAACTGAAAACAGGGTCTTATAATGGTCAATATTAGTGAACCTTAACTACAGGCAGTACTACCAGTTCTGCCTATCATATCCTGATAGCCTGTTCTTTTGTAATTAGAGCAATAATGTGTGTGTGTGTGTGCGTGCATAGATAGCATCCATCAGTAAAGGGGTTAAAAAAAAGAAAGGGTCTCTTCTGTGTCAGATACAGCAGTGACCCACATTTTGGAGCTATGAATGATTCCCTTTTACCACCGAATCCGTCCTTATCTTTAGGGTCAGTGCTTTGGGGAAGTTGCTCCCTGCTTGTATATGTACAGTATTGAAAGTAGAATGAAAGTAACTCTAATGCCCTGGCTTTTACAGTCAGGTGTTGATTTGATAGACAGTGAATGTGGCACAGAAAATGTATTTAAGTCTACAGTATGAACACGATTATTTTCTCTGTCAGCTGCAGACGGTGGCAAACTAAGAGTATTTTATTCCTAACAGACAGGAGAAATCTCCAGGCATGAAAACCCCATGGATTTTGCAGCCTTTTACAGATTTTGCTGTTTTTTCAAAATTTTAGCTTTCATTAGGGCCCAAAACACAGCTGCCAGGTACTCATTAACCTGTTTAATTTCCTCTGCAGAACACGGACGAAAGCAAAAGAGCACCAGTCAAGGTGAAAATTCTTGATCATTCATCTAAATGGTGCTAGCTTTAAAACCTGGCATTGACCATTTAAATGCTAAAAGATTGGAGCCCATTCGTCTGTGTAAGTGGAACGTGGCTTTCACGATTGAAAATGAATAACAAGTTACTTCTGTTAGCCTACAAGACACTTATTTACGAACAAAACACAAAGGATGGTACACTAGGACTAAGCATTAACTGGTTAATTGCCACCACAATTAAGGATAGATTTAGACAGATATGTAGAATTATGGATCTATTATTCTAATATATTGTAGATATTTTCACAACTAATAACAAGAACACTTTTCATTTATATAGCCCCCAAGCACTTTACAATCTATGTACCTGTATCACACCAGGTAAATGTGTGATGTCTCCTTCTCTAGCGGCTGATTTACACAGAGGATAGGCATGTACTGCTACTAACTCGTAGTTACTCCTTTTGCATGAATGATGCAGACTTGTACTTCACAGTTCAAGGTTCTGGATTCAATCCTTGCCAATGACTGTCACTGTGCATAATTATAAACTGGTCTGTGAGCATCACATGCCTAGTAGAAGCTTCCCCTGATGAGGAAGTATTGTCAAAGTGTGGGTCACATTCCCCTATAGCAGTGGTTCTCCACACTTGTGGACTGCATATGCAGCTCTCTAAGTGTTATGTGGGCCACACAATATATCTACTATTTGTATGGCCCTGAAGATGCCACATGGGCCACAGCTATGTGCTGATTGGGCGGCAAGTAGTGGAGAACCACTGCCCTATAATGTATAATTCAAATAGAGGAAAATAGCCTATTACTGCTACTCATTAATGGAGCTACTCCTTTACTGTGAGTGAGAGAGGCCTGTGTTTTGGTGCTGGGCTCAATCCCTCCCCCACAACTTGTCCCCTATTGACAACATGTAGAGAGTGATTGCATAGACATTGTGTGTGTGTGTGTGATATATATACAATAATTAGTGATGAATGACCCTCTAAAGGTTAAACAGCATCTCAAATACAGGATGTTTATCCCAACTACTCAATCCTCCTGTGGGAACCCCCCTTATCAGATTACAAACCCCACTCTCTCTAATTAAATCAACAGGCCTCTCTATCACTGACTTGCTGATGACTTCTTGTCTTGGTGACCTGCTACACCCCATCCATATCTAGGCTGGCATTTGGAAAGACTACCTTCCACACTGGGGTCATCGGAAGGTGCCTGGTGTCTATACAATCCCCTCCGGATTCTTCTCAAGGGACCAGGTGGGACCAACCATCCAACAAGATCCTCCTTGCCAAGATCTTCTGTGGGACGGAGGGAGGTTGCTGGCCATCCCAACCCCTGGTGCTGGAGCAGGGCAATAAAGAAGCCTCTCAGTTGCTCTGCCTCTTTATGTGTTAACATCCCCATAGAGTTCGGTGTGCCCAACAGTGCACTGGAAATCCTGTTCCAATCCTGTTAGGTTGGTACCGTTAGAACATAGATCACAAACATTATTTGTGTAAAAAACGCCCCCCCCCCAAATATGAACGAGAAACACGACCTGGAACGTGAGGATGAGGAATTTAAACTTTGTACAGCAAGGGGATGCTGCTGAAGGATCTGGTGGAATGGGTTGACCCAGCTGGAGTGACAGGAGAGGAGAAAGCTCTTAGCATCAGTGCTTCTAGATAGACTGGAGGACCCGCAATTAGTAACGCTTCATTGATTGATGCGGAGGCAGGCATCTACATGAATAGGATAAAGATTTATTTTGGGGCAAGGGGTAATTTTCATTCCCCTAAAGAGCAGCTAGCTACATATCTGCAGTCTACCCACTGTGTCATAACATAATTATGATTACTGCAATTCTGGGATATGCTTATACAAGCAGATGAAGTTCTCTTCATAGCTTTGTCTCCAGATGCCACCAGCAGAGATGGGTCATGGTAAGCACATATCATTTTGGGAACACCATAGGAGCATCCTGCATCATGCCTATCAGATTCTCGTTATCACGTTTCAATAAAAGCAAGGAGAAGGCCTGCTGATCCCTGCTGTGCTTTTTATTAATTATTGTTATTATTTACTATTATGCACAATTTCTAATATGGAAAAAAAGCAATAATGTTCCCTGAATCAAGTCCAGAAATGCATTTTATTATACTGTAAATAAAGATTTCTCTTGTACATGGCAGTGCATTAAAATGATGTAATTACCTTGTACCATAAGGGAAGCAGTGGAGTTCACATCTTCTGTACAAAGACCCACATCTTCCCTGCTCTTCCAGGAGGGCAATTGGCTCCTGACATTCCGGAATTGCTGCTATTTGGCAGTGCGGGACAGCAAAATACGAGGAGGCTACATACCTTGTCAGCAGGAGCGCCACCAGCTTTTCTGCCGCCCTAGGCAGCGGAAGGTCCTGCCCCGAAATGCCACCCCCCACAGAGGCGGCGGAAGGTCCCGCCGCCGAAATACCGCCGTGGTCGCTACCCCCCAAATTGTAGCACCCTAGGCGACCGCCCAATGGGTTGTGCCAGCCCTGTTTGTCAGGATTACTTCTTCTCACTCCTCTGTCCCCACTCTGGTCTCTCTGAGTGCACTCCCTCAGGTGATAGGCTCCTGGAATCTCACAATTCTCCCACTCATAGACTAGAATCGGGGTACAATACCTCCTCTGACGGGATTTCCTCCCTTTAGGAGCTAAGGACCAGTGTTATGTAGTGACCAACAGCCTTCTTAAAACAAGGAGCTTTATTTAGCAAATGGAGCCGAGCACTAGAGAAAATTATTTAAAAACAAATGACAGCCTACCTCCATCTCTAGACTCATCCAAAATTATCCTTCATTACCAGCTAAATCAGATGGGATTATCTCTTGCATTACAGGAACAGTATAGACCCAACTTACACTCTTTCAGCAAGCCCCGGAGTTCTTGGGACCCAGCCTGGGCTCCATTTGCCATCCAGTTATGCCCAGTCCATTCCCCTCCTTTCAGGGATACTCCCCTTTCTCAAAGCCCCATCCCCACATGTGCCTGAGGCTTGTCTTCATGGTGCATGAGTCCACACCAGCTGGGATGTAAATTCAAGGGTGCAGTAGTGTGCCGTGCACTAACTGGCCTGTGTGGACCTTGCAGGTGTGCACTAAAAGTTCACGAGGGCATATAGTCCCGAACATATTGCTCAAAAAAGCATTTGTTATGGGTCCTAGGTGTGAGGTCTTCCTTTTGCCAGTTGACAAGACAGGCCATCTAAGATAATGCCTCTGTGATGGTTGCTCCACTCTTCGGCAGTTAGACTTACTCATCTTCTTGGCTTTCAATCATAGGCCTTGTGTCTATGGGGGCTGTATGGTGAAAATGTCCACTCCCCCGGGCATTCTAATGCACTAACTCAGGAGTCTTGTTCAAAGACCATATTTTGGAGGACAGAACAATGTCTGTTACCAACCATGCCTCACATCCGTCACATCCTCTTGCCCATTATAGAGCTGCCCAGTTCTGTGAGGGCTCCAGCATGTCCACTTTTGGTCAATAGGGATAGCACCAAAGGATGTGTCTCTGCCTTGATTCTTTAGTTCTAACCCCCCATTTAAGAGGAAAATGAGGGCCGCAGCGGTGCTGGAGTAGTAGTTCCCCTCACACACAACACTCTGGGAGTGCAGATTCCCTGGCGTTACTCTGGCCAGGCACTGGAAAAACAATTTGAGCCAAAACAAACATGGAAACAGGATCTTTTATGCTTGTCCAAGACAGGAAAATCATCCTTGTTTTTTCCATTCTTTAGCAGTTCAAAGAACATTGTGTCAAGGAGCCAATACACAGCCCAGTTGCAGCTTCACTGCGTGGTAGTCCCAGGAGCATCTTTGGAGCCATCAAGACAACTATGCTGGATGCAGCCCATTGAGTTGCTTTAGCCTGGTCACATTGCATTAGCCATGTCACTTAAGATATTGCAACAGGGCAGACAAGATCTGATGGTTTGTGTCACAGGGCAGAGCTGGAAGAAAATTGTTCCTTGAAAACAAGGATTTTTTCCCCCTCTCTTTTTAAATAAGTTCAATGGAAATATTGTTCCCGTATCTAGCACCTTTTTTCCTGGGGATTTCCATGGCACTTGTCAAGTGCATCCATCAAGTAATCACTTCATTCATTCGTTAAGTGCAACCACCTTTGATGGTGGTAGACAGCAAACAGCAACACTGCACAACTGTTTGGGGTTGAGGAGGGAATTCTGGGCCCAAGGTGCCAGGGCCACCATCTATGCTTACCACAAGCCACTACGGGACAGAACAGAGATGCCCTTGGGTTTTTTTAAGACCTCATCCAAAAGTCCTGCTTGCAGTAAACTGCACAAAACTTGCTTTTCTCCAGCACTTCAGAGCTAAACGAAAGCCTGCTGTTGTTCACACCTTTGCTTCCCTGGGATCTAGGTGTTTTAAACCTGATGTTAAGAACATCAAGCCTTTACCTCACCCCAACATCTTGCAGGATAATTTCTTAAATTAAGCTCATTAGTGTTCACAGGACCAATTTTCAAACCAAGGTGCCTGCATTTGGACACCTAAATCCATATTTAAGCACAGTGCTGAACATCTGCAGCTCCATAGAAAATCAAAGGGAGCTGCTGGGTGCTCAGTGCTTCTATAAATCAGGCCACTTATTTAGTTGCCTAAATATGGATTTAACTGTTAAACTTTCGACACTTAGGTTTTAAAATTTCCCCGTATTTTCAGACACCTAAGTGCCCATTAATTCAAATGTTGGTTGATCTCAGACACCTTGTGGCCAATAATAGTAATAATAGTGCATAAAATTAAACCTGTGCATAAATCCTTGCAGAACCAGAGCCTTAGGCTAGGTCTACACTGGGGGGGGGGAGTTGACCTAAGATACGCAACTTCAGCTATGAGAATAGCGTAGCTGAAGTCGGCGTATCTTAGGCCGATTTACCTGGCCGTGAGGATGGCAGCGAGTCGACCGCTGCCGCTCCCCCATCGACTTCGCTTCCACCTCTCGCTGCGGTGGAGTTCCAGAGTCGACAGCAGAGCGATCGGGGATCGATTTTATCGTGTCTACACTAGACGTGATAAATGGATCCCCGATAGATCGATCACTACCCGCCGATCCAGCGGGTAGTGTAGACATACAGTCAGACTGATAAACCCTTTGGGCAGGAAGCATCTTTTAGTTAGGTGCATACAGCACCTTATACAATGGGGCTCTGATCTCAGACTAGAGCCTCTAGTGGCTACCGCCATACAAATAATAAATAACAATATAACCATTGTACAGACAGAGAGGGACTCCGCTTCTTTGTTTTCCAAGTATGAGGCGTCTGTCCTGCCTGAGAGCAGTGACCGTAAGAGTTTAAGACTCACATTTGCGCAATGTTAGAAAAGGTGTGAGCTGGAACTGCTGTAAGGAAGTTTTGCTCTATGAACGTAACCAACTGGCCAAAATCAGGAATAGAGTCTGGAGGAGTTGTAAATAACTGGGGGTGCACATTCCCAAAAATACTCCCTCCCCCCAAAATAGAAAAGCATCAAGATTTCCATCTTAAATTACCAACATATTCCAGAGAGCTACCCACCTACCAAGTATAAACAACAACAAAAAGTGAAGCCACTGAATAGTCAGAAAATGTCTGAAATGATTAAGAGCCAACATCTACCAAGGAAAAAAGATGTAGCTTTTCTTTTCTCCCTCCCTTTCTCCTAAAGAGACACAATGACAAGGTTGTCACTGCCTCTGTTGCTTTGAGGACACTTGAATTGTTATGACGAGAGCCATGCGACTGGAAACCACTCATTTAAAAGGGTGTCAGGAAGAACACATGGGAGGGGATCTCAATGTTCTATCCAGGAAAGAGATGCTTCTTCACCGATTTTGTTCTGTTCTCTATTGTCTCTCTCAGTCCAGCCCCTCCTGGTGCATTGCTGCTGTAGGCTCATGCTATTATAAATAAAATGTAAGCCTAGGCGGGAAAGGGTGTTTCCTTCCTGTCATCTCGGATTTGTGTCGTGGCTGGTACCACCTTGATAGATAGTGACAGTTCTGCACTGGGATATGGCAGAGACTTCGACTTTCCTACTGAACCCCCGCCCAAAATAAAATTAAATTGAAAGGAAAAATCAGATTTTCCAGCTTTTGTTTGAATTTTCTTGTGCAACAGAAAACGACGGTGCAAAACAACAGGAGAGATCCTGACGAGGCAGATGCTTCTCACCCTTGCTTAACAATCGGGGCACGTTTGCTAAGCTGACAGAGCTGTGAGCATCTCAACACATCCGTTCAAGCTGGAAGAACCAGGGTTTGACTCCCGGAGAAGGCTTGCTGACCTCCCTCACACCCAATTGATTTGGGAGCATTTGAGAACTGAAACGTGTCGACAAAAGATCTTTCCGCCATGTGAAGAATATGTCACTTGTGCTACTTCCCACACTCCTGTTCTCAGTGGTAAGGACTTGGTCAAATTAACACGGGTGATGGCTCATCAGTGACCTTCCAGTCAGGATCCGGCAAAGCCAGGGGCACTAGAACACTTTTTATAGTGGGGGTGCTGAAATCCAGCTAATGAAACTGTAGAACTGTGGTCCCCAAACTTTTTACCTCGCGTCTTCCCTTACCCCTGTCCATGCCCCCTCCCTGTCCCCCAGAGCTGGGGCCAGGAGCAGGGCTGTGGCTTAGGGAGGGGGGCACATGGACAGGGGTAAGGGGACTGGGGCCACGGCTGGGGGTGGGTTCGGGACCAGCAGCCAGGATCTCGGGCATGGGGCCTAGGGTGACCAGACACCAAGTGTGAGAAATTGGGACAGGGGATGGAGGGTAATACGCACCTATATAAGAAAAAACCCCAAATACAACTCTACTCTGATATAACGCTGTCCTTGGGAGCCAAAAAATCTTACTGCATTATAGGTGAAACCGCGTTATATTGAACTTGCTTTGATCCGCCGGAGTGCGCAGCCCCTCTCCCACCCCACCCCCGGAGCACTGCTTTACCGCGTTATATCTGAATTCGCGTTATATCGGGTCACGTTATATCGGGGTAAAGGTGTATTGGGACTGTCCCTATACAATCAGGACAGCTGGTCACTCTAGCGGGGCCAGGAGTGGAGCCTCGGGCGCAGGGCCGGCAGCCAGGAACCCGCCGCTGCAGCACCCCCTGTGCCCCTATGGACAAAGCTGCCCCCGATTTGTCTTTTGAAATGTGTCACTATAGGAACCTATTTTTTGTCTGTTCTTGAAACCACTGTTCTCCCTCCCCACCATACACACCTTTGTTTTGAAGGAGTAAGTACCTGTTTTTTGCTAACACTCTCTCTCCTTCCCCTTTCCTGAACATTGAGGGAGTTTGCTTAGCTCTTTCTGTTCTGTTGTTATCAGGGCCAGAGAATTGGTAGCAGGTCTCTTTGCTTAAAACAAACCAAGCACTGGTCAAATCCTGTCCAGTTTGTACTCCACCCTTACTCAGGCAAAATTCCCCATTGGGCCAAATCCTGAGCTCTGTCTCCAGGCAACTCCCATATGGCTGAGAAAGAACGGTGGGTCAGATTGGGCCGGGCACTTATGCAGGTGGGGGTGCAGGGAGGAGTGCACTGGTACGGTATGAGTCCAGTCCCAATTCCAGTCTCTACGCTCATGGGAGATGGTCTCATGTACCTTTAATTAACTAGCAATGAAAAGATGCTGGTGTTTTCTCTAGAATTGCAATTGTCCTTCAGTGAAGGTTTGCAAGGCTAGTTACCTTTGGCACTAATTAGCCGCCTGGCCCTGAGTTTCGGCAGAGGGCGATGGCTTGGATGGATATGGTGACTGAAGTGACCTTTCACCCCTGAAAGGGTTCCTTCCAAGGTGAGGTTAATGTACACTGAGAGCAGGAGGGCTTGGGGGGTGCTCCAGGGAAGCGTGTGTGACCTACTGTTCAGTGTGTATTATGTGTCCCCCTCTGTGCCCGATCCACAGAGGATGTGAGTCTGTTGTAGCAGCAGCTACAAAAGTTGGCCCTTTAGCTCAGGCTACAGACTCATGGTTTTAGCTATGGATATCCCTATTGCCGGCCAACGTGGGGATCGGCTCGGTTGCTGCTGGTGCGACACTCTTATGGAGAAGCAGAGGACGTCAGGCTCCGAGAGCCTTCCTTCCACCCCCTCTCCAAGGATACAAGTAAGTCCCTTTGCTTTCAAAAGGAAGACAAAGGATCCCAAGGGCTGCCAACCTAGCTCTGTTCACCTCCCTTATCTAAATAAATGAACACAGCCAGCCTCGGGAGTGAAAACATTTCCAAAACCGAGTATTGCTTTAAGAATCAGTTTTGCTTAATGGATGGCCGTCTGAGATTGTTATGAAGTTTTCATTCATAAGTTTCACTGGGTGATGGTATTGGGGACACTTCCCGAAGTAAACACAGTCCACATGCTGCAGAAACGATGCGTCATATCAATACGGGGCACAGAGTGAGCTTTTGAATGGAGTATCACTCCTGGGAGGGCAAAGTCTCCTCTCCTTTCAGGTCAGTGTGGTTGCACCAGTGTGACTGAGAGAAGGAAATAGATCTTTGAAACCCCTGAATGGCAGGACGGACCCGGCCCTGTTGTCCAGTGACATGCAGATTTAAACAATTCCAGCGTTTGGCCATACAAGTGGATGAACTTTAGTGGTGGGCAAAGTGATTTCCATCATTAGAGCTTGTACAATCAGATGGGAAAGAACTCGAGAATCCATTTGGAAGAAAAGCCCTAATAATAAATGGAGCATCAATGAGGGCAAAATTTGGCCTATCATTAAAAATTCATTATCATTTTCTAGACAGTGTTCAGCAAAACGATGTCTGTCTGATATCTGATTTGCACACGAAGCGTCTGGATGGGCTTCAGGCAGATATGTACCTGAGAGCAGATTTATAACAAACTCTACCGAACCAAGATGTCAAAGATTAGAAGCATTAGCGAGTCTAGCACCACACAGATCACCGTGACCTGTTACTGAAGGAGTGGGAGGGAAAAAAAGAGTGATTATCGGTGGCAGAAACACGTCTGGTACAGATTACTCAGCTAAAAGACCCATGCCACCGCTGTGAAGGAGGCAAAGAGATCCTGAGTTTCTTCTGCCCGGAAGGCAGCAAACTCACGCCCAACAGAGGTAAATCACAGTAGAAGCACAGACTGGGAAATATTTTGGAATTCTCCACGATGAAAGGTGCTGTGTAATTTTTTACACTCTTTTCTAGGATTTGTGAATAGGGCATCTACCGAATTATTTTGATATTAGTCACATGTGGGAACGAAGCTTTACTATATGGTTTAAAATGGCACACATGCATGTTCACATACACATACATACACCCCTCCCCTGCAGAACTGAGCATAGCGTGTTGTTTTTATTCGCCCCAGTTTTGTATTTCAGTGTTAACAACAAATTGACTGTCAATTATTATCATGCTGACAGATTTACCTAAATTACACCTTTAGCCATTTTTATGACAATGCTGACAGCGTTATTACTGAGTGGAAGAGAACACCCTGCTCAACAGTATTTTCTTGTTCTTAGCACAAAACAAAGGCAAAATTTAAAAAAATAATAGAGCTTTTTGCACATCTCTTTGGGTGATGTGCTTTTTATGCAAATGCCTCATAGTTTTCTACTGTAATGGTCCCATTAAACTCCTTGAGATTATTTGTAAGAGAAAATGTTACCTTGAGATTAAGACATAAAGTACTAAGTGCATTTTTAGGAACAGAGGAGATTTCTCTGTAAAGAAGTTAATGTTCCAAAGAAAGCTTTGTTTATTCGAAAGGTTTTATGGCTCTGCTGTTTTCTTCACTCAGCACCTTAATTCTCACAAACCATAAGGCTGTCCAGATGTTTAAAATAAAAAGCCCGTTTGGGTATTATCAGAGATTACTGAGAAAAGATATACAGACATGATGTTTAGCTTTGCAACATAAATTCCCAGAATATATGCTACCCAATAAACCTTATATCCTAGCCCCGCTGAAAGACTAACTCATAAATCATAAAAACTAGACAAAAGTTCCTGAATACAATTTACCTCTAGCCAGCTGCCATTTAAAAAAAAAAATCTACTTGCCAAAGTGATAATCTTTTCTCACTGAAGTATTATTGGGAAATATGTTTACTAGTGGCAAATATGTCTGTACCCTACCCAGTTGCAATTTTCAGATGCTTTTGCTGCTTGTAATGTCTTGAGAATAAGGTTGTCTAGTGTCTGAAATACCTGCATTCTCCTTATTACCTGAACCTTTCATCCACTCTCCTCTAGGGCTACCTAATATGCTCACCATAGCAATTATTGTTCTGCTTCAGCTAGCCTGGCCCACTTGCCGAGTTTCATTTGCTGTCAAACAGTCACAAATTACAGCATTTGCTGCAGACTACCTCTAGTTTAAAGTATCTGTTTGTGCCTGCTGAACTGGAGAACGAACGCGATGATGGATCAATGTGCATTTGCAATAATCCATCACAAGCTGATTCTCTGAAGAATGCAGTACAGCAGTAGTTTTCCCGCATATCCTTTCGTTTTAATTTGCTTATGCTATTTTTGGAAATTCTTTGCTATATGAGACTTTGTTTTCATGGTAGGGGTTTGCACTCACTTTTCTACCCTGTCCTTGTAGAGAGCTTAAAAAGGGAGGGTTTTTTGATTTTGCATAGACAAACTTTTAAGGCCAGCCTGCTCTTTAGCTGATATAAATCAGCATTGCTCTGTTTCAGAGTAGCAGCCGTGTTAGTCTGTATCCGCAAAAAGAAGAACAGGAGTACTTGTGGCACCTTAGAGACTAACAAATTTATTAGAGCATAAGCTTTCGTGGACTACATCCGAAGAAGTGGGTTGTAGCCCATGAAAGCTTATGCTCTAATAAATTTGTTAGTCTCTAAGGTGCCACAGGTACTCCTGTTCTTCTCATTGCTGTGTTGTGGATGCTGTTTTACACCAGCTTATTATCTAGCCCAATATTTCTACAAACCCCAAAGACTTAGGATATATCTACATTACAGCAGCTACAGCAGCCCTGCTGTGGCACTTCAGCTGTGCCACTGTGGTGTAGATGCTTCCTACATCGACGGAGGAGGTTTTTCCATCCATGAAGGTAATCCAGCTCTCTGAGAGGCAGTAGCTAAACTGTCAGAAGAACTCTTCCATTGACCTAGCTATGTTTACAGTGAGGGTTGGGTCTACCTAAGTATGCTGCACAGGACGTGAAATTTTTCAGAGCCCTGAGCGATGTAGTCAGGTTGACCTAAATTTTAGATGTACAGTAGGCCTAGGGCTTTGTCTGGACTAGACATTTTCAACTGTTTTCTAACACATGCCCATTGATTGCCAGTTCGCATGTGATAACTAATACAATTATAAATTCTAATACAGACACTTTTTTTGTTCCTAGTCTCATTCAGTCCTAGTCCTGAGAAGGGTCTACATTAGAATGGACAGTTCTGTTAGCCATAGACCAGGACGCCATTAGACTAGGCACCGTACAAACACAGAACGAAAAGAAGGTCCCTACTCCAATGGGTTTACCATGTAAAACTAAACAAACCCATTTTTTTTTTAATCTTCCTGCACAGGTCATGTTTTCTAGACCTTTAATCATTTTTCTTGCTCTTCTCTGGACTTTCTCCAATTTGTCCATATCCATCCTGAAATGTGGTGCCCAGAACTGGACATAATACTCCAGTTGAGGCCTAATCAGCGCTGAGTAGAGTGGAAGAATTACTTCTTGTGTCTTGCTTACAACACTCTTGCTAACACATCCTAGAATGATGTTCACTTTTTTTGCAACAGTGTTACAGTGTTGACTCATATTTAGCTTGTGTTCCACTATGACCCCCAGATCCTTTTCCGCAGTACTCCTTCCTAGACCGTCATTTCCCATTTTGTATGTGAGCATTGTTCCTTCCTAAGTGGAGTACATTGCATTTGTCCTTATTGAATTTCATCCTATTTACTTCAGACCATTTCTCCAGTTTGTCCAGGTCATTTTGAATTTTAAACATATCCTCCAAAGCACTTGCAACCCCTCCCAGCGTGTGCAAACTTTATAAGTGTACCCTCTATGCCATTATCTAAATCACTGATGAAGATATTGAACAAAACCAGACCCAGGACGGATCCCTGCTGGACCCCACTTGTTATGCCCTTTCAGCATGACTGTGAACCACTGATAACTACTCTCTGGGACAGTTTTCCAACCAGTTTTGCATCCACCTTATAGTAATTCCATCTAGGTTGCATTTCCCTAGTTTGTTTATGAAGAATCCCATTGACTTCAAAGGGACAACTCAGATGCTTAAAATTATTATTATTTATTTGTATTACAGCAGTGCCCAGATGTCCCACCTGAGACCAGAGCTCCTTTTTTGCCAGGTGCTGTACAAAATAAGAGCGAGTCCTTGTCCTGAAAAACTCACCATTTGAATAGCTAAGACACATAAAGCGGTGAATTACTTGCCTGAGGTCACACAGCAAGCCAGAGGCAGAGTCAGGAATAGACCCTTAGACCTTGTCCACACCTATGCTGACTTAGCTATGTTGCTCAGGGATGTGAAAAACTAGCACTCCTGAGAGACGTAGGTAAGCTGACCTAAACTCTGGTGTAGACACCACTAGGTCAATGGACGAATTCTTCTGTTGAACTATCTCGTGCTTCTTGGTGGGGTGGTTTAATTACAGCGATAGGAAAACCCCTTCCGTCACTGAAACAAGTGTTTACACTACACCTGCAACTGTGCTGCTGTAGCACTTATAGTGTAGACCTATCCCATGTCTCCTGAGTCCCAGTCCAGTACCCTCTGCACTAGATCACACTCCCCCTCAAACAAATGCTACTTAAAAACATGCTTACATGCTTTGTGGGATCAGGGCTTTGGTGCACACATACAGATGTGGTCAATTATAAAATGACTTGCCTTGTTGTTCTGATGGTATTCATTATTAGGCATTGAAAAGCCACATAGCTGCCTATCGATCTCATGTAGGTAGTTCTTCATTCAGTACCCAAGTCCCGCTCACAGCAGATTGTTTATGATCCTACAAATTCTTTAACTAAAATAATTTTGATTGCTTAAAGAAATTCAGTAAACCAGTTGAAAACTATGTCAAAATAAACACCTTCTCCATGCTAATAAGGCTTTAATGTTTAATGTTAGCAGTGGGACTCAATATAAATAGTTGGATTCATCCTCCGAGATGTAAACATCATTGTTATTGCAGTATGTATAACACCTTACATTATTACAATATTCTATGCTCTGCCTGAATGCAGATAACCTCAACTTTCCAGAGCCCACCATGTGAAGAAAGGCAAAACTGTGCCTGTAGATGTTATACATGATAGTAGACATACCAATGGGGTTGACTAGACTGGTGGCCAACCGTGACCAATCTGACCATTGACATGTATTGCTCTTGTCTTTACTGTTACCTTTCCCACCCATTTGTCTGTTTATCCACCATTTTTTTCATCCTCCAAGCTGTCTAGGGCAGGGACTGTCTTTGTTTGACTCATTTGTACAGCACCTAGTACTGTGGCGTCATGATCCCTGATCAGTTTCCAGCCACTACCACAATATTAAATATAATAATAATGGGTGGGTGAATACCCAACAGTGTGTCCGTGTTTAAGCAGAACTACCTAGACCTCTTGCTTCTGCAAGGCTTCTGGCCCCAGAATCCTTTCTCACAAGACATCCTGTACTTCAGTGTCAAGATGATACAGAGCCGGAGGCATGTGACCATTAGTGAATATTTTTTTTAATAAAAAAAGTTACCTACAGTGTATTGAACCTCAGAGCTTCAGAGTGAGCTCGGGCGTGGATTTTCAGGGTGTCTTTTGTCCAAACTTGTTTTGTCTCTACCTAAAATAGAGTCTTTGAAAAAGCAAGAAGATCATAGATCAGCTAACTCATTGGGGATTCCCTACTTGTTATTTTCCTGCACTCTGAGTGGAGGCTTCTCCAGCTGGCCCTGCTGGGACAAATGAAAAAATAAAAGCAAAGCAAAATTAATAGACCTGCATCCTAATTCCATGTGCTTTTCCAGATGCTAATTTGACAGAAGAGCTCTTCCAGATGAAGAATACAGAGCAGCTGCTCCGGAGCTGCAGGCTATACATGGGGCATTTGTGCCCATTCCACTGTGGGCCACCAAAGCACAAGCAGCAGCACTTGACTGAATAGTCCAATAGCCACTGGGAACACTGAAGGGTTCATTCAAAAATATGGTGGATTTACTCATAGATTTTAGGATCAGAAGGGACCATCACGATAGTCCAGTCTGACCTGCACATTGCAGGCCACAGAACCTCACCCAATCGCTCCTGGACTAGACCCCTAATTTCTGGCTAGTGCAGCGAGCTAGTGCAGAGCGGCACTTCAAAGACTCAACTGCTGCACAAACTAAAGCCAAATCAGGCCTGCTCAGTATAACAACCCCCGATGGATCTTTTGAACTAAAAGCACAAGTTCCTCAATTAGTTGGGACCAGTAGAAGACACTTAAATGGTCCTATGTGGACCAGATAGTGCAGAACAAAGGACACACTGTATTGCTACATCAGTTTTCTGTAGACTAGCCCAGTCTAACTGTCTCTAAAAACATCTACTACTGCCCACCCTGATCTCTCTAGTGCTGAATACACTAGCAGCCCTACCTTCTCACAATGGGTATGTTCATTTCATTACTTTCTACCGCACATTTCCCACCAACAGTTTCTTTCTAAACTAATCAGATTTAGGCAATAGAAGAATGGAAAATACCAGCCTACATTAAATATTCAGGACAGAGAACAAGAAGAGAAGTTTCAGAAAGGAAGGTGTAGGAGGTCCAAAAACGGTTCCATTTCTACCTAACACCTACAGAATGCTAAAGTGGGATTTAAAAGAAACAACAATTAAAAATGTCAAAATTATCTCAGAATAACAGATGGGATTTTTTTATATATCTACAAATCTATTTAAGGATTAGAATTACTCAAAACCAAAATGTAAGATTAAAAAAAAGAGATAAAAATCAAAGATATCATTTAATATTTCCAGAGGATATAGGTTTTACTTATTTATTAATTTATATTTCATACATCAGAAAAATATGCACGCAACCCTTGGAGGGGAACAAATTCCTCTATGTGGCCTGTGTTCCGATAGAAACAGGATAAATTATCTCAACTATAAGAGAAGAAAAAAAAGAGACATGATACACTCGAGGCAGCTGTACAAATCAAGTAAAAGAGAATTATCTCAAAGACTTTGCATAAAGGCTCATAAGTATTTCACCAATTACCAAATCAGTCGACCTGGCTACAACCCAGCTGTCCACTAACCCTGGTTATTAATGAAATTGATTTGTGCCACATGTGCATTGAAGTTATCAGAAGAAAAGTTTGTTTCCTGGTCTGTTTTCTCTGGATTTTCTGTTGATGCCAGTACCCTTATCCCCATGTTCTTCCATTAGACCTCTGCTTCAAGAAAGTATGGAACCTTCCTATGATAGAGAAACCTGCTGGCGCTAAAGGATACACACACATACATATATCAGTCACACTTTATATTAAGCATCCAGATATACAGGGAGCTTGTCTACATGAACATTTAGTGCGTGGCAAGCTAGGGTCTGATCTACTGCACACTAGTCTGCCATGGACCAGCTGTCCGTGTGGACCCTGCTGATGCACATTAATGGCTTGTTAATGTGTTTTGATCTAGTCAAAGGGGACTAGGTCAAAGCACATTAATGAACTGTTAATGCGTGTCAGCAGGGTCTACATAGACAGTTAGCCCACAGCAGGCTAGTGTGGGGTGGATCCATACCCCAGCTTGTTGTGCATTAAATGTTTATGTGCACAAGCCCATGGTTTGCAAAGAATTAAAAATGTTTGTAAGCATGTTACAGACATGAGCGGTATGGGTTATTGATGATTAAAACACATCAGTAGAAGGTATTCTGGATGGTTATAAGACATGGTAATAATATAATATAATATAATATAATATAATATAATATAATATAATATAATATAATATAATAGAGTTAAAATGAAAAAGTTGTAATGAAGTGCTTCAATAAGGTTGTTTCAATATTTCCAAAATGAAATTTTTCAGAAATTTCATTTTGTAGGATATTTTGACTTTTTGTTGCAATTCAGGATGAAAAGACATTTCAAAATGCTGGAAGTTCACATGGAATAGAAATCAAAAGTTTAGACCAGCTCTAGTTACAAGCCATTGTATTGACCTACTGGACTCTATTACAACTGGTTAAACGTTTATTAAAAATATCTATTAACCTTTTCCGTTTGCAAATTGAGCCTTTGCATTTTGTGATATTTCTATCTGAGCTTGTCACCTAGGCACCATTTATTATTTTCCTTAGGTCTGATCTATGTGCCTCAGAAGCAGAAAGCAAATCATCTCTTAATCCCTGTTAGGAATTTGCAATGCTTAGTTACAATTTGGGTTGTAGCCTGTGTGGGTTAAATTCGCTGCTGTATAGAGGACCAGCCAAGGGCTATGATATATCTTTTCATTCCCATTTGGGCCCTGTTTTGAGGGCATAGATGGGAGATAAATGGTGCATATCTGTAATCCTCTGCACAGGGAGGAATGTCAATCTATGTGAATAGAGAGACAAGGTGGGTGAAGTAATATCTTTTACTGGACCAATTTCTTTTGGTGAGAGAGACAAGTTTTTGAGCTTACACAGAGCTCCTGCGCAATGTGTAAACTCAAAAGCATGTCTCTTTCACCAACAGAAATTTGTCCAATAAAAGATATAACCTCACCCACCTTGTCTCTCTAATATCCTGGGACCAACACGGCTACAACAACACTGCATAGAACCCATGTGAATAGTTATTAATGGAACTGGATAGAAAACACTTGTAGGAAAATTCTTTTTGATTAAATTTTTTTGATTTTCGACCAAAAGTTTTCACTTGTAATGAAAATGAAAATTTGTCGAGAAAAACAAACATTTCCCACCAAATTTTTTGTTTAGTGGAAAACCCAATTTTCCACTGAAAAATATTTCAGTGGAAAATTTTCAACTGCCTCTAATTAATATTTTCTGGGCATGTCTGTTTTTAAAATGTTATGTGGTATGTAATTATATATTGTATTATGTGTATTACAGTAGTCTCTAGAAGTCCTCATCTTGGATGAAGACCCCCACTGTGCTGGCAACCATACAACCACAAAACAATACTAGCCCATGTTTCTAGCCACTCTCTCCCATTTTTTAAAAAAATTCTTAATTAGGAGAGCATCTATCTGGGTCCCGTGTAACCAGGCCAACAACTGTCGTAACTGGTCTCCTGATTCCATTATATATGCAGTGTTGGTATGTTCCCCAAATGAGTTGGATTTTGACACAGTCTATGTATCTGGTTGACTGTACCCAAGTCCATTACAATGAGTCTGAAAAGATCTGATTCCTGACCTTATTTGGATAAAAACAGGGAGGATAAACACAAAGAAGTTATGGAAAAATGTAAAAATGCCAATTCGGGCTAAACTGTAGCATATTTTACTTATTTCTGTGTAATTCAGCTAACATGATTTGATGCAAGAAAAGGAAATCTAATGTCAGTTAGTATATCTGAACAGTACAGATATAGTGCAATGTGCCAAAAAAAGAACTTTATGGCACTTGCCTAATTAGCTAATTCTGTCTTCATGGATTTGGGCTTTCATTTAAAAAAAAATAAACCAAATGTCAAGCACATATGGGTTGGAAGGAAAACATTCAGAATGTGCCCTAATGTTGTGTTATCCTCCCAGGTCTAAAAACAGACAGACTGTAAGTCTTAGGACTTATCTATATGCAGAGGAGTTGCATTGGCTCAGCTTAAGCTGTGATTTATAATTAATTTAGTTAAACCAGTGCATATGGCTGTATGGACACTTTGATTTTGCTTTCATCCAGGCTTATTTCAGTGTAATTTAAAGACTTGTTTACACACATATTGTGACCAAAATAACTCAATCCAATTTAATTCAACTATGAGTGGGAACACGAGAGCTGGGTGAAAATATTCTTCTCTTTTTTTTTGGGGTGGAATTGTTTGGTTTGTTTTGATTTGAAAAAATGAAAATAATCAAAGGAAGGATCTGCTTTTGGAGGAAAATCTTGACTTTTTGTTGAGACCGCAAAAACCCCAAACTTTTCACCCCTAAACTGAAAACTTCTGTTTTCAGCCAAAAGCTTTTTAGTTTTTGTGTTTTTGACAAAAAGTCGCAGTTTTTGAGGGGGAGGAGAAATATATTTTCTGGCCCTCTCTAGTGAACACTCATATTTTGGAATAAGAGTCCCTTATTTTGACATAATTTAAATTAATAAAAAATAACCCCTGCTCCTGCCAATATCTTTTCAGAAAAAAAACAATGTTGAAACTTTTTTCAAAGCTTTTTTGAAATGGGACATTTGTCAAAACTGACCTTTCCCCGCAGTTTCAGTTTTGATGAATCAACATTTTATGAGAAAAAAACTTTTGGATGAAAAATTCCCAACCAGCTCTAATAATGGCTCTGATCCAGCGAGGCGCGATTACTTAAGCATGTCCTTAGGTCTTAGCTCCAGAATAGTTCTAATGAAGTCACTGGGATTATTCATTTGTTTTAATTTAGGCACACGCGTGCGTACCACGTTGAATTAAGTCCCATTGGTTAATAATTGTACAATGTTCAGATACTGCAGAGATGATTAAGTAGAAACAGAGCCACCCAGAGGAGGGGGCAAGTGGGGCAATTTGCCCCAGGCCCCAAACCCCGCTGGGGCCCCCACGAGAGTTTTTCGGGGCCCCTGGAGCGGGGTCCTTCACTCGCTCCGGGGGCCCTGGAAAACTTTCACGGGGTCGGGGCCCTCAGAGCTTCTTCCGCACCGGGTCTTCGGCGGCAGGGGGTCCTTCTGCTCCGGGACCCGCTGCCGAAGAGCCGGGTCTTTGGCGGCAATTCGGCGGTGGGGGCCCCTGCCGCCAAAGACCCCAGTTCCCCTGAATCCTCTGGGCGGCTCTGAGTAGAAAAAGCCTACTAGGCTACTCCTGAAAAATCAATGGTACACATCCAGCTGATTTCACTGGGGGAAGAACAGGGCTTGTGTGCTATTCATTCTGTAACTCACTGGTCAGTATGTGTGACAATTACAGCTAGGGTGACCAGACAGCAAGAGTGAAAAATCCGGACAGGGGATGGGGGGTAATAGGAGCCTATATAAGAAAAAGCCCCAAATATTGTGACTGTCCCTATAAAATTGGGACATCTGGTCACCCTAGTTACAACCCCAGGTCCAGAGGCTGTAGCTCAGGCTGCACCAGTTTATGGTTTTATCTCTGATTTGCCCTACATGGTGGACATCACAGCCATGGCTAATTATACCCCACACTTGAACTGAGCTGCCAGCGAAGGGGGAGAGGATGGTTGCAGCTACTAGGGGAAGGGGAAGATTGAGCACAGCAGGGCGGGGTAGACATAAAACACTATCTACAGCTAATATTGATAATGCCTGCACTGTGGAGTCCGCTAATGCCCTCACAAAAAGAAATTGTTTTTTAAAAATCTATTGGTGCAGCAGAAAGATTGGGAAGTGAATCTATCAGACCGAATAGTGGCAATCCCTGACATGTCAAAAAGTTAATGTCACTTTAATCGGTTGTAATCAGACTAATAAAGGTTATAACCGTCGCTTTAGTAGCCAGAGCCATTCAATAAAGCGATAGCTTTTATTCCTGGGACTGAAGCAGAAGTAAAGTAAAATTAGCCTTTCAAAGTGGCAGGCCATTGTTGCAGTGGCTGTCAATTGGATTGGATGCCGCACCGTTCCAAACAAGTGAAATATAGAGGCTGAGAACAGGACAGTTCTGTGCAATCTGTAACTGGACGGGATGATTCATTCAGGTGGACTCTGAACTGATCCAATGCACATCCCTAGATCTGGGGTCTGATCTACAGCTCACTGAAGTGGGCACAAAGACTCCCATCGACTTCAGTGAGCTGTAGTCCTGCACTTAAAACACTATTTTTACCTTTGCCACTGCATTAAATAGGGACTCTCTTAACATTGAGAGTCTTACTAGCACCTTGCAAGGAGTGCCCAAGGCTGCAGCTGCTTTTCCTAATTATTTACACCGTCCTACTAAAACATTAATTCCGACAAGTGTAATGTTTGCTAGATCTTGAAACTTTTGCATTACATGAACAGAAATTATTTGCTGTCAAGATTTTCCAACACAAAACCATTAGCTGTTCAACATTTGTCTGCTAACCTACCTGATAAACTGATGACATCTCTCTCATTGTTTATACCACTTGGTCCTCAGATAGGAAGCCTTGGGGAAGGGCTAAAAGTCATTCGCCAGTTTTTGTTGCAATGAAATCTGGATACATTTGGAATAAACATGTTTCCTATGTAATAATTAGGACCCAAACTTGTTAGCAATCCATGTTCAGAATTCCCATTGGTTTCCATGGGAATTCCATGCACAGAAAGCTGCTAGGATCTGGCCTTTTATCATTGCATTCTCAATAGTAATGCTAGAGCTGTGCAAAGAACAGAAATTCCATTTTGTGGAGGATTTTGAGACTTCAAAATTTGTTTTCATTCCAATTAGGGATGCAACCCCCAAATTTCAAAATTCTCTGAGAAAGGAAATCTGTTTCAGGTCTAAATATTTCATTTTGACAAATTCATTTCACTTTGATTTTGACTTTTTATTTTACCTATACAATAAGATTCCAGGAGTGTCATTTTGTGTGTCACTCTGGTGCCTAGAATGCCTGTTGAGTCACTGTGAAGTGATTGAAATAGCTACAAGCATGGGTGAGGGCTCTTTTTGTTCAGAATATGACCAGGTTCAATCATCACTGGATCTGCAGGCAAATAACATCCTATTGTTAAGTTCTCAGCTATTTTGATTTTACAAATTACACCCATATATCTATGCCATGCCAAGAGTCCTAGACCATTGTGCTATCAACCAATCACCACCATTACTCTACAGCAAATTTGCATGAAACAGTTTCATTGGCTGTATGGGGGATCCTGCCCAGTGCTGCAGTTCTTCAAAACAACCCGCAAAACAATACAACCAGCTTACACAATAACTCCAAACACACATAGCCCCACACAGCAGGAAACACCCCTAATTTGCTGGACAATCAACACAAATCTCCTAGCACAAGGTATGCATTTGTCCATTCTCACTCATACTTATCATAAACCATAAAATGGAGTGGCAAACCGGTGGATCCATCACTAGTAATTTATATAATATAATAGCAAGTTAAAAAAAATGAAACACGAAGTGGTTACAAAAGGAAAATATGGTTCATTCTGGAAAGGTCAAAATGTCCCATTTTGACACTGTTGGAACGTTCTTCCCCGAAATGAAATTTTGGCAAAACCAACAGAGTTTTGAGAAGCATCTCAATTTTGACGGAACTACATTATCCAACAGAAAATATTTCCATGGAAGTTTTTTCCAACCAGCTTTAGTCAACGTATTTATCTATTATAAGAATGAAAGATCATTCAAGTAAATGTTATCTGATAAATGTTCTTTTGCACCATCATTTCTATGCCATTGAAAAGCAAAGCCACCCCAGAATAAAGCAAAGGGTGATACCTCTGAAGATGCCTTGAAAGGTCTTGTGAAGGATGGGTAAAAAAGCCCCATAACATTACGCTTTTCTTTGATACATACTGGGCACTTCTGGACCACAGCAGTTATGTTTATTCTTGAGCAAAGTTGGAAGAATAAAGGTGGATCAGTCCCACATCAATGCATAAAGAAAGTGACAGAGATCCTCTGCTTTTAGAAAGGGCTGTATTGCATGAGAAAACATCAGGGGACTGAAGGCCTTTGAAAGGCAAAAGAGTTCCATTCATTTGAACTTTAGTTTATCTGATAGAAACACTAGCTGTCAGCTATAGTCAGAATCTCTTTCTTCCTTTCAGTGGCTCGGAGACAGCCCTTATTGAGATAAGCCTAAGAAAGAAGAGGAAAGGGCAGACAGGCAGTATAAAGTTGAGGTATTGTGTAACATAACAGAAAAGAAGAGCTGGAGAGCTCAGCTATAAGTCAGCAGTTAATGTTTTCAATACTGTCCTTTTGTACTTAAGTGCTAGCTGAAGCGATTTCACTTTAATGACCATTCTGCTTCCAAGACATCCTGCATAAATGGAAGGCCAGGATTCTGCTCGTGCATTCAGCAAGTCTCAAGATCAAGCCATGCCTCTGGAGGGCCAAGCTGATCAGATGGGGCTTGCTCCAATGCCTATTAAAGTCAATGGAAGTCTTTCCACTTAAATCAATGGGAGATTTTACACTAACTTGAATGGGTGGAGGATCAGGGAGAACAGAAGGAGGAGGAAAAAATAATATTCTATTCAAGTTCTTATTCCATGGCCATCACCATGGTATTTCAGTACCTTCCAGAAATGCATTAATTAGAAACATGCCCCTCCTCCTAACCATCATCAGAACCAACTATGGAAAATAGCAAAGGAGAAAAGGGGAGGAAATAATTATCATGAGCCTGTAGAGTCTTCCTTTAATTTAGTGATTTTTTTTTAACAAAAGGGATTTAGAGGGGAGAAACGAAACCAATATCGCAAAACATGGCTGCAGTGGTATTCTTCCTTAGGCAGGAGTAATAGCTAGACTCCTTCCTGCACCTCTCATTCCTGTGTGTTCAAGTTCAGATCTAACCGATAAACCTGAGCCATCCCTTCAGAAACACAATAGCAAAACAAAATTCTGTGGAAGCTCAGTGTGTGAATTACAATCGAGGCAACCATGTGATCCTATTGTTTCATTCTTCACACTCCTTTCCCTCTACCTTGCCCTGGATCAACTACTGTCAGTGGTCATGTTTTGTCTCAGCTCAGGCACTGATCCTGCAAATACCTACGCAGGTGCTTAAGCATTTTAGTGCTCTCACTGATGTAACATACTAAGCTCTTTTGAAAATCTGGCCTCTGTTGTAGGTGTTGAGCCTTTCGGGAGATTCTGGCCAGGTCCACGTGACTTAGGCTCCCCATATGTAAAATGGGTGGGGGAGCTAATCATTCCTTTCTCTTCTCCTTTGTCAATTTAGAGGTAAGGTCAGGGCTGGCCGTAATGAAAATGGCACCCTGGGGGAACTTCAGCCCCTCCCACAGCTGGGAGCTGGCCCAACTCTCTCATCTCCCTCCGTTGAGCCAGGACACCATGTGGGCCACAACGCCCCCCCCTCAACTTCATCCCCTTCTCCAGCTGGAGCCAACCTGACCCATCCACCCCCTCAGGACAAAGACTGTCTCTTATTCTGTGTATGTTCAGTGCTTAGCACAATGGGGCCCTGATCTTGGTTGTGGGTTTGCGGAGCCACTGCCACACCATTCCTAAAGACAACAGCCCTTTCCCTCTGTTTCAGTAAAGCAGGCAAAAAGGTATCGACTCTTTTCTGTTGCTCTGGTTAGCAGTACATGTAGCACAGACACGGAAATGGTGAAATGAGACAAGGTGCTTCCCTCACTCAGTTTGTCTGTGGGATACAATGACAGCTCAAAGCTTTCGGAAAAGCTGGAGAATAACAAACGATGTTGTGCAGGCAAGACTTTTTCTTCCCCACTTTCATTTCCAAGGAAACAGATGCAGGATCACTTGGCAACCTGGCATCAGTCAACATGTTTTGTTTTAAAAGAGTATTTCGTTCATTATGTGGAAAGAGTTTCATTTCTCCACAGATGTGTGGGACTAAGGTTTCATGTGACATCTATTTAATGACAATGCTGGAAAGATTCAGAGGACCTATGGCTGGGGCTTCTCATTATATTTAAGGATTGCATGGAAAGTCAGGGGGAAAGTAACAGAGGCGCATGGACGAGCAATGCTATCAACTAATTAAGCACAGAAGCTGTGCGAACCATTGATGTCTGCTGCTGATTAATGTAAATCTAAATAAAGCCTATCTGAGGAATGAACATGTTTGTTTTCTGTCTTGAGAATTGTTTGATGTTTGCTTTATCCCTGTGTTGTTTTCCTTCCATTTGTTGGTCATTATAACAAATATTAAAATAGTCACTAATGAGGGACTCGGAGGCTCAATAATGGAGTATGAAGCTTTTCCACACTAGCCAAAATTTGGTCCAGATTGTTAGAGCCTATAGATAATTTCTGTCCAGAGGCAGATTGATGGTTTGTGTGAAATGCACTGGTTTCCTCAGCCTAGTTTCTAATAAACAAGTGCCCATACAATGGTAAGCAGCCTACCTGGGGCAGAATGACCCTCTAGGTAGAGCCGTATGGCACATAGCTGCATCTTCCCAGGACGAGACCCAGGAAAGAATGTGACTCAGAGTATCCAAGTATCAGGCCAAGAGGTTAAGTTTCCATAGAGTCTGAGGCCAGAAGAGACCTTTATATCATCTAATCTGACCTGTAAATCATAGGCCATTCAGTTCCACCCAGTTACCCCTGTACTGAGCCCAATCACTTGTGTTTGGCTCACGCATATCTTCCAGTTACTTGTCCAATGTTACAGAGAGAGGGAGTGGCACAGCAAGGATTGGGTCTTGGGAGCTCCTGGCTCATTTCTGTGCTCAGGTCAGCAGAGCACACTTCTCCCCCTAGCACTCGTCTCATTAAGGACAGAGCTTCTCATCAGAACATTGTCTAGGAGTTGGCTCACCTTCTTCTCCGCTGTTACGCAGGTAATCATCTCTTCGGTGCATGCTGGAAACCGGAGGGCGGCGTATGATGACAAGATCCTTGGGTTTAATGCGCCTGTCTGCTGAGATCATTTCCAGTGAAATGGCACATATGTGGTAATAATCCAGTGTTTCTTTTTTGAAATAACTCTTTGGATTGGTTCTTTCCCTTTTTTCCAACAGCATGTTAATTAGTGCTAGCATAATTCCATACGCCCCCATTCATTCAAGATACATAGGCATAGTATAGAATCAATTCTGGCATAATTTGGATGGAAAGAAGCAGGCTTTCCCATCACATAAGGAAGACAGCTTTCTCCCCGCCACCCCAGGAGCAGAGCAGGCTGCTCCTGTCAGCTCAGGAAGTGCATGACCAAGGCCTGTGGATTCAAATCCCCTCCTGACTAGCAATTAAAATTGCTGGGCTGATCTAACAGTCCCTTTGAGCTTTGGCTTTACCATAGAGTGGACAAAAACAGGAGCCATGCATCTGAATTTCCACCCAAAATAGACAGGAAAAGGAAAAGGTTCAGAAAAGGGCAACACAAATGATTAGGAGAATGGAACGGCTTCCATATGAGGAGAGATTAATAAGACTGGGACTTTTCAGCTTGGAAAAGAGATGACTAAGGGGGGATATGATTGAGGTCTATAAAATCATGACTGGTGTGAAGAAAGTAAATAAGGAAGTGTTATTTACTTCTTCTCATAACACAAGAACTAGGGATCACCAAATGAAATTAATAGGCAGCAGGTTTAAAATAAACCCAAGGAAGTATTTCTTCACAGAACGCACAGTCAACCTGTGGAACTCCTTGCCAGAGGATGTTGTGAAGGCCAAGACTATAACAGGGTTAAAAAAAGAACTAGGTAAATTCATGGAGGATAGGTCCATCAATGGCTATTAGCCAGGATTGACAGGGATGGTGTCTCTAGCCTCTGTTTGCCAGAAGTTGGGAATGAGCAACAGGGAATGGATCACTTGATGATTACCTGTTCTGTTCATTCCCTCTGGGGCACCTGGCATTGGCCACTGTAAGAAGACAGGATACTGAGCTATATGGACCTTTTGTCTGACCCAGTATGGCCCTTCTTATGTTCTGATGATGCAAAGTAGCTCAGATACTTCATTCATAGTAGGCCAAGATACTGTGCTTATGGTCACATTGTACAAGACAGAGAGGTAAAAGAAAACAAAAGAAAGAAAGGAAACAACCCAGATCTGTATTGCCCCTGGCCTGGAGTTGGAAAACTGAAGTGCAGCTGACACTAAAGCAGCACCACTCCCAGTTTCTCTCTATTTTTGCAGTCTTCCTACTAACACTTGAGTCTGAGAGGGGTACCGATCAGATGGCTCTAAAACTGCAATTGCATCTGTCATTTCTGCCCAGAGATTGAGAGTGACTGGAATGGGGATATCCTCAAAGAGGGACCCTTATAACATTTTTTTTTTAAATTCTCACTTTAATTCCGGGAATCACAAGCTAAAAGCTAGAATCCATAGCGCCCGCCCAACCTTTCTGCTATCCCCAATAATAATGTTTATCGAATAATATTTATGATGCTACCTTCATATTGCACCTTTCAGCCAAATTGCTCAATGGGCTTTTCAGACATTAATTTAGTTTCATCACGATGGCAGCCCTGGGAGTTAGTTACGGCTTCATTTTCAGAGTGATTGAGCACTCACCATTCTCATTTACTTCAGCTGAGGTAGAGGGCTCAGGCCCCGGGAAAATCAGGCCCTTCACTCATAGAGTAAACTGTGGCACAGAGAATTGTCTATCACGCTTTGAGTCAATGCCAGACCCATGAATAGAACCCAGGAGTCCTGACACCCAGGCTTCTGCTTTAACTACTACATTCTCTGGATTAGAAAAGGAACAGAGCAGAAAATCTGAGACGCTAAGGAAGTCACTAACTACAGGATGGGAAGGACAGTGGTATGTGGGGAAAAGGGAAAATTATCATGTCTCACACTCATCTCTTCAAGAAGGAATTCACGGGCACGTGATTGGACTGGAGTGGGCACCTGTTTTGGCAATGGGACTGTGGGTGAGCAAAGGGTACAAAACCCAGCTGCACAAGTGTTTACTCTGCATCCACACTTTTTTATGTGTTGTGTAAGTGAGTCTTTGACAAGCTCGTATCCCACTGAAGTTTTCCCTCTCGTCACACGGATTAGATAAAGGTAGATACGCTGTATTATTCAAGTGAAATAACAAAAAGATTGGAAGGGTTTTGCAACAGATGGGAGTCTCAGCGCAGATATTTTATGCAGACAGGCGGTGAGATTGGGATCAATGATGCTTAAAGAAGCCCTGAGTAATACAATCAGGATGAAATAAACAAGTGGGATTCACACATATAGGAAAAATATTTTTCTTTTATATAACAAATGCCTTATTTGGTTTGCAAAGGAAAACAGAGGGCCAATTTTTTGACATACAAAATCTCTAATGTAAGTATTTAGATTCAAAGGTATTTTCTCAGGAGGTAGGTGATGGCATAGTGGATTATTTGATTAGCATAACCAGATAGCACAGTGATGGGGTCCTTGGGAAAGGTGAACAGTACTACAAATACATAATATAATAATAAAAGTATCAAGTCTAGAAAGCTGGGTTTAAATCAGGGCTCCTATTGGTGTAAACATGATTAGCCATGAGAAATAATATTCATTTGAGAGGTGAGAAAGAAGATAGGTCTGGTGAAGGAGAGCAGAGGTGGGGCAAAAAGCAATACCTAGAGGACCAGAAATATTTGCAGACAGTGGTCTCACACCAGCAAGTGTGGGCACTACAGTTTCCCCTGTGAATGCAGAGTGCTTCAGCACCGGCTAGTAATGGAGGTTCTACTTCAGCTTAAGTGGTAGAGGCTGTCTCTAGAGGTGGAATTGACCCTTGCGCAGGAATCAAGGCCTTTGCGCCACTTAAACCCTTAGGTGAAAACTTGGCTCTGTTGAAGTCACTGGAAAGTTACCATTCCTATCAATAGGGCCAGGATTTCACCCTTAGGGTTCAACTGGTGCATGGATCTTGTGCCATCCCCTGAAGAGGGTAAATGTCACCTTTGGTGAAGGTGATCCAGTGTTTTATTCCCTATGGCAAATATGAGCGGATATCTCACTGCCATGGCATGTGGAGTAGAAATCATTGTATAAGGATCTGAGACCTTGGCTGCAGAGACCAAACGTCGTCCTTCATTTGGCCATTCAGGTACAGCTCTGGACCACAGAGCTGGGGGTGGGGGAGGCAGACCAGACAGCAGCAAGCGGTGACTTAGAGCAGATTCTGCTTTCTGTGTTATGGAATGCTTGATTATAAATAATGCAATTGTTAAATAAAGGATCTCATTACTTTGATGCAACACTCATGATGTCTTGTGCTGTGTGCACCTGTGTACAGTCCCGGAGCATTACATCATGCAGCTTCTCCAGGGCTCCAGATCATATTATGTCATCCTCTGTGGGGCTGCCGACCACTTCCTAGCATACCCCTTTAGTGCTGTCGTCAGCCGTTGTTTTATTTTCTGCCCCGAGCAGAGGGACAGCATGTTTTATACAGTTCCCTGGGGCTCTGGACTGGCTTCCAGAGTTCCCCCAGGACGAGAGGCTGACTAAGGCAATCTCTGTAGCCTCGGGCAGCTTGACAGCAGCAGTTAGGGCTCTGTTTTTGTTGGCCGTGGTTGATATGTTGGTGCTTTTCGGAATGCATATCCTATTTTGAAAGAGGTTTGTGCAGAAGTACTGCATGTGAGACGCCGGATTGCCAGCATTAGAGTCTGAGGGTACATACACACTGCGATATAAAAACCCCAGGGCACAGCAGTTCAGAGCCTGGGACATCTCACTCAGGCTCACAGGCTGCGGGGTTACATAATTGAAGTGTAGATGTTCAGGCTTAGCCTGGGGTCTGAGACCCTCCCCCATCATGGCGTCTCAGAATCCGTGCCCCACCCTGAGCCTGAATGTCTACAGTGCAATTTTATCCCCACTGCCTGAGCCCCGTGAGCCCGAATCATTTGGCCTGGGCCAGCTGCAGCCGTGCCACCGGTCATTTTTTGGCAGTATAGATCCTTGAGATTCCTGAGATCCTTGAGTTAGCCAAAGAACCTGGACAACTTCTGCACACTGCCCAACCGAGATCTTAACCCTGCCGTAGAGGGACTATTTTGGGTGGGATGAAGAGGGTAGTTTATGGGTCATACCCATTCGATCCTTGGCCCCTGAACTGAGGCTGCCAATATTGGTTCCAATTACTGCCAAGTTTGATGATCATGATGCTTTTATTTGTTTATTTATTTTGCTGCTGGCCTGTCACATGTCACTGGGTTAAAGCTGCCAACTCATTTCACACTGGCCACTAAACAGCCATCAGATAGAAACAATTTTTGGGACACTCCCAACCTGTTCTGTATTTGAATTGGCAAACAATAGGTCAAAACACCCTTCTTCTATTACAGTATATAAAGTCTCCTACCCTGAAGTACAGAGAGAACCATTTCACCTTTAAGTAGAGGGGCATCTAGACCAGGTCAACAGTGCTATGGTGCAAACATAAACTCACAAGCATTATGGAAAGTCATAGTTAAGGACAATTAGAAGGAAAGGGGCCATTTAAAAGAGAGACATGAAAGATAAGGATAAATTTCATATAATTTTTTTGTTTTTTATTTTGGTTGGTTGGAAGCTTGTCTCTCTCTCACCAACAGAAGTGGGTCACCTCCCCCACCTTGTCTCTCTCTCATTTTGGTTGAGGCACTTTTGTTTCTCAATGAGAAAACTTCAAATACAATGTTGAAATTTATGAAAAAAAATCCATTTGTCTTCGGTGAGGAAATAAACCTCGCCCTTACTTTAACACTTCTCTCTTCCCCCATTTTTCTCAGTGGAAAAAAGTGTTTATAAAGTGACAGAAAGTGTTGGTTTTCTTTCTCTACCAAAACAAAATTATTTTCAAATGAAAATTTCAAAATAGTTGATTAAAAAAAAAAACCTTAACAAAAACATGTATCTGAAAATCTCAAAAAATAAAAAAGGAAAAGTTTTCATTTCTTTTTAAACTTTCCATGAACTATATTTAATTTTTGTGTGGGGTAACTCTAATAAAAAATTACTGATAACCATAACAATAGCTGTAACCCTTTGGCCAGGTGTTAAAGGCAGTAGAAAGGGGTGCAAACCATCAATCTTCCATTAGGAGCCTAAATACCTTTGATGATCTGGGCCAAGATCGATAATACTGCTAGGGGCTGACATTAAAATCAATAACACCTGTGACTTGAGCCCCGTCTTAGAACCTTACTCACTTCAGGTTATAGGAAAATGAAATTAAAACCCTATACCTTGAAGAGTATTTTACTTCCCCTCTTGCAAGGGGCCCTGGAACAGAACTCTTTTGTTTGGGATAAACCATCTAACTAAAGATTACAAAGAAATTAAATAAAACTACAAAATGTATCAGAAGCCAGGCAGTCACCACAGGATCAGTTATTATTCACTGCCCCTGGACAACTGCTAAAGTACAATGCCCTCCCACCTCAATCACACTCACAAGTACAGTCTGGTACCGTGGCAAACAAGTGTGCAGAAACAGTGAAGGCACCACTCAGAATGCTGTGGGCAGCTCTGGTCCATCTCTGTGAGTCCATCCTTGACTGTTCCATTGTTGTATATTCTGTCCAACCATTGCTGCTACTACTTGCTCTGTAGCTCATAGACTTGCCTTTACTATATTCATTCCTTGCTTTCATTATATTTAGCTGCTTTCATTATATTCAGCTGTAATGCAAGAAATCTACAGTATCCAATATCCTGTAAGACATTAACTGAAGCATAAGCCAGCATAAGTATGGTTAAGTAGACCATAACCCATGGCATGAATGCACAGTTACCTTTAGATTTTGGGAACTAAGGAGAGTTTGCACATTGGTAGCAGTTAGGGTGTTCCTGTAAGTGCTATCTCAAGGAACATGGAAGTAATAACTGCAAATCCACTTAAGCAAGGTGTGTCAGATATGATCATGAGCTGATATGGTAGTTACATGTATCAATATACTAACCTCTAGAAGAAGGGCACCTGAGTGTTAGTAGGATGAGGAAATACAAATAAGGAAGTGGGGAAAAACCCCTCCTGAACATGCATTAGGTATAGTGGCGTCAGTGTAATATATTATAAAAGTTGCATCTCAGCCTCGGGCAATAGGAGAGAGAGAGATGTAGCTCTTGGGAGGTGCCAGAATGATGGCCATTGGTGATGAGGGGGACAGTGATGGTGATGAGGAAGATTAATGGCTAACATTTCAGGTCAACCTGCAAGGGATGATGCGAGTATATGGATAGAAAGATGTACATTCTGTAGTCTCTCTACTTACCTAACCGACTTAGAATGTTTGTGACTGTGCTAAATGTATTAATAAACTATTTGTAAATATAGAAGAGTTCCTGTAATGTGAGTGTTGCAACTGTGCACATCAGGGTTCCCAACTATATAGTAATTTTAATAATACTGGGCCTGATCTTGGGACAAGAACTTGTCAACCCTCAAAGTGATATCTTGGAATTCTTAAGTAATCAATATAATTATTATATAATCTATAGATCAGGCTACAGGTCCATTCAGCTCTGGTCTACTGCTACCACTAGAGTAAGTCAGCTCCAGTGGGATACTACAGTACAAGATTCTTAGTTGGATCCTCTCTCTCTCTCTCCCAAACAAAATAAAACCTCAGATAACATCTCTACCATCATTTTGTCCACGTTGAGCTCCATTAGCAAGTCAAAACCCATGGACCATCAGATCAGGGTGATGCACTTTCCCTATGGAATAACTCCCATCTATTCATACACTCAGATACCTTCCATGTATATGTAATTGCAAAACACATTTAATGCAATTCTTGAGACTAGAACATAAAGAAACCCCAAATACTACAACTTTAAGTACTTTATATAACTCTACTGAAGTATATGCAAATTATGCCTGGAAGCAGGTAGGAAGATTCCCTCAATTTTCTCTTTTCACCTATGGAGGGAGCCAGAGAGCTTCTGTTGCAGCAAATCTCCTCGCTCTAAGGCTTACAATAATTACTGACATTAAGAGTGTGATTAGATGTAGTGATGTAGCAGTGTTAATAAAATATCTGATGACGAACTAGTAGAAAAGAAAGCACCATAACTGATGTTCGCCTGGTATATTTAAAAATTGTATGATATGATTAGTGTAAAGTACATGCTCTGTAGCTATCTAAACTCCAAGCTCATAAAGGTGGGCCCAATACAGAGTAGTTAGTAATTAAATGTTTGCTGCTGTGATACTTGGAGTTATGCCAACTTTACACAGCTATGGTTGTGGCCCAGTATCTGTAGTTGTAAAAGCAGGACAAAAATTACAAAGGCTATCAAGTAAGACTAGTCAAAAATTTTCTGTTATAACTGTTTGTCAATAGGAATTGAGTTTTCAACTAAACATTTTTTTCACGCAACGTGCCCTTTTTCTGAAGAAAATTTTGATTTTTGGTGAGAAACCAAACACCTGAAAAACATAAAAGCTTTTGGCTTTAGTCTGATTTTGAAATGTCAGCACAGCGCCTCATGGGAGTTGTAGTTTGGTTTCCTCATACCCCCATATCCCTCCATGTCAGGATTCACTGATATCTCCCATGACCAGTAATTCTCATTCTCGTACTGAAATGGCTCAGCAAGAGGGAAGCCTGGTGCATCCTGGGTGATAAAGTCACCTTATGATGGATAGGGAGCCTGGCCCATAGAAGAGAATATGATACATCACCTACAACTTCCATGGAGGCTTTTCCTCATTTTCTGATTTAAAAAAACTGGATTTTGATTTTTCACTCTAATTTTCCAATTAGCCCCCCCCCCCCCCCCCCCCGCAAATCCACTTTCCAACCAGCTCTGTTATCAGTCCTCATGCTTCCAGGAATAAACTAATCATCAGCTGTCTAATGAAAGAAATTCTATGCTCCCATCATATTATTACACAGTGAGACACCACTTATTTATGTGATACCATTTATTATTAAATAAGGTGACTTAATAAATATATTATTAAAATGAGCTGCATTTATTCATGTACAGAATGAAGTGCCCTCAATGGAGTTATGTGAGATTACTGCAGTTGAGGACGTGACCCATAAATGTTAAATACTCTTGAAATTTTACTAAGCGATTTGTATTGATAACACCCAATGATGGCATATTCCACAGGTTAACTGTGAACTGTTTTAATTTTATTATAATTTTATCTGTTTCAAAATTTGATGCCCTTTCAGGTTTCATTGTCCACCCTCTTTATATGACAAGAGAATGCGTAAATGCTGTAGCAACCTGCATGGAGCAAACATTTCCTCCTGCAACCTGTGCCCCTCCCTCCAAGTTCTATGTAAGTTGGTAGAAATAGTAGTAGCAGTGCTTTTAATTAGCCTCTCACACATATATCCGTTTTATCGCCTCTTGCTTTTCTTCCTGACAATCTTCACTACTTGTTTACCTTTCAAAATCAACTCTCCTCCATATGTTAACATGACCACCTCATGTCTCTTCTTTTGGCAGGCAGCAGGTTGTTGTTTATAGCACAACTGAGCTGTAGTTTAGATAGTAATGATGTGAGATAAAGAGCTGATATTGTGAGATAAAGTATCCGGGTTTTTATACATGATGAAAGCTGGAGCGAGACGCCTGAAAGACAGAAAAAACGAGGCACATCCAATCTCCTGTGACTGGCAGGCTTTAATGGGCACTGAAATATTTCCCCCTCAAATTGTTACATTATCTGTGGAATTCTTCTATCATGCTTGCAACAGCAGGGAAAGTTTCAATGAGATTCACTGATCAGAGTGCTTTTAAAAATAATCGTACACAGATTTATACAGCAGCTCTTCCAAAGTTTGCCTGAGTAATGCCTGAGCTAAATGCCAGCTTCTGGTTTCAGCCATTATGCTTTCAAGCAGATATTAACAGCTCATACATTTTTTTAGTCTCCTTGAAGTATTATAAGTGAAAATAATGTCTTTGTTATCCCTAAGGATTTTCTATTTTGTTTTAAAGTGAACAGGATCTTCTTTAAATGGGGGAGCACAAGATATTATGAACCTGATACAAAGGCCACTGAAGCTGATGGATGTAATTCCAGTGATTTCAAAGGGCTTTGGCCCATTTTCAGAAAGCCATCAGTTGTCAAATGTCAACCCATCACTGTCCTTATTCCAACACAGAATCATAGAATACTAGGGTTGGATAGGACCTCAGAAGGTCATCTAGTCCAACCCCCTGCTAGAGGCCAGCCCCAAATGGCCCCTTCAAGTATTGAATTCATAACCCTGGGTATAGCAGGCCAATGCTCAAACCACTGAGCTATCCCTCCCCCCAAAGCTGATGTCCAACAGCCCAGTGTGAGTGGGTAGTCACAGGAGTGCTCTGAGGTCAATAAAACGGCAAGGTGTACTTAGTTTAGCACAAGCTAACATTCTCAAGTGCTTTCTAGAACTGGGGTCTGAGATTCAAGCAGGAGTATTTCCTTCCTGTGCTGGTGTAATTCCACTGAAGTCAATGGAGCTACATATTCAGTGAATTTAGCCGCAAGTTCCTTTCCCATATTTCTTTGATCTTCTCATCAAACAGGAAGTTAGATGTTAGAAAATGCTCCTTCCATGCAGGGAGTAAAAGTAGAACATTACACTGAATAACAGTAAATGTGCCAACACAAATCTTCTGAATTTTGGGGCAGATGCCGCATCCGACGAAGTGGGTATTCACCCACAAAAGCTCATGCTCCAATACGTCTGTTAGTCTATAAAGTGCCACAGGGCTCTTTGCTGCTTTTACAGATCCAGACTAACACGGTACCCCTCTGATATTAGATCCATGACATCTCAGAGCCTTCAGAAATGCTCTTCATAGATTCTATCCAATCTATGTAGAAAAAAGCTATTTCACATTCAGTATAAATCCGTCGCTGGAGATGCGAAGTGCGCTTCTCATTACAGTTGTAAACTTCTGATTGGAAAGTGTTAATCGGAAAGATATACATTTTACTTGGGGAAAAGGATCCCAAAGTCAAGCTTTAATTGTTTTATACCTTACGAGGCATGCAAAAAAAGCAATGGCAATAAAAAACCACTGCTGAACTCAAAAATAAATACCCTATCCTGCATTAGAGTAATCGATTTATTAAATGCACTATGTTTTAAAACGTAATGTGCTTTGTCTCACCGTTCAATATTGCTGTGTACATTTGCATATCATCTTCTTGCTCCTTTTCAGTATCCTAGACCAACAGCTGTGACTTGTCAAGACATGCTAGCAAGGGGAAAATGAAAGGGGGGGGAGTTTGGAGCAGCATTGGCTTATCTTTTGCTTTCAGTAAAATGTAATTGCTGAAGATGTCATTAAGAGGTACCAGAAAAGATGTGCAAAGGCTGCTTAAATTGTTTTTTTTCTTTAATAGCAGCGGTGTGATATCTGAGAAAGGCAGAAGCAACAGAACAGAACACGTCGTTGTGTGATCTCCTTGCAATTTGCATCCTCTCCAAGTCTCAGAGTGGTAGTGATGAGTCCTTTGTCATCGGTGTTTTATGGTGTCCTTCATCACTCCCTTAGTCTCCCACATAACCCACTTTCTCGGTCTCCTTCTTCTGGTACAGCTCCTGCACCCTGCCAGTCTTCATGCGGTACACTGCGGGGCGCACACGGTCATTTTGTTCCCGTCCAAGTGTGAGTGGAGGCTGCACATGTAAGGGTATCAGTAGAATTAAGCTGCAGCTGTTGCCCTCTGCACTAAATTGAAGGATATGTCTAGGTACTCGCAAGGCTGCTTCATAGCTATCAAGGGTGCCGTGTAAAAAGGGGGCAGATGGGTATGGATGCGGAGACGGGTTTAGTGTGATTCCCACCCTGCTAATGAGGCTCTTCCTTCTGGATTGACTCCTAGTGCAATAAGGACAATATAGTGGCAGCGCAGCAGTGCAAATCAGTTGGCGAAGGAGTGGTGTTCCCTTCTTTTGTGCCCCCATGATGCTAGCTGCGGACTTGGAGCCAAGAAGGCCATGTGGGAGGAAGAAAGGCCCAGATCCTCCCAGGTATTTAGGCATCAAACTCTCATTGAAATCCATGATGCTAATGGGAGTTCGGCACCTAAATATTTTTGAAGATCTGGGCCAAAGTCCCTGTGCTGGTGTTGATGGTCTATGGAATGCAGGGATGTCAGGCTGGCAGGCAGAGATGCACTAAATTAGCTATGTTTTTTTCTGACAAGTGGAACAGGATACTGTGTGTTTTCTGGCTGGCCTCGTTAAGCTTCTATAATTATCATTTTATTGATAAAATGCCTGTCCTCTGGGAGGCACTGGAGATGCTGCACAGTGGAAATGTAATTATCAGCCACAAGTAAAATAACAGGTAACGTGAAAGTCAAATAATGTACTAACAGAACAAAATTGGTACCATGGAAAAGGGATGATGGTGTGAGGCCCTGACCCAGGACTGGTATTGGAGTGGGAAATGCTTCATTTGATGCAGCAGGCAGGCAGGGTTTTAGGACGGCAATCTCTACTGACCATGCTGCGCAGTGAAGCAGCCTGGCCCTGGCTTGCATTCCTGAGCCCCAGGTGCTCATCAAATTAAACCTCACCTGAAACCTGACCTTCCTGTTTCAGTTCTACTCATCACCCAGAAAACACCTGTGACAAAGAAATTGCTTTTTAAAAGTGAGTAAGGATGTGCTGAAGCAATTGCCAAGGGGCGGCTAGAAACCCATGCTCAAGGTCACCACAGGAAAGGCTGGGTCACCCATCAATCTCAGGGCACAATAATGGTGGAATCACTACAAAGGTGTGTGGTGTCAGATCGTAGGAAGCCACAAGGACAAGGCTTGAAGCTGCAGTCTCAAGAGCTGGGCAGATCCCTTCCCCTTAAGTGCTTTAAATACCAAGCGTCATGAAATCATCCTGCTACTAAACAGACAGCCAGAAAAATGGACACAGGGCAGGAGTCATTATTATTACTATTGCTACTATTTGCATGATTGCAGCACCAAGAAGCCCCAGATTGGAGCCCCCTTGTGCCAGGAATGTACGCACCTATAATATGCCCCAAAGAGCATAGCGAGTCCAAATAAACTAGATCAAGAAAGGGTGGGAGAAAGAAAATTTTACTGACGGAGAAGTAAGGGATTGTCTGTCTGGCGCTGCAGTGCAAACTAGAGGGATGTGGATTGTACAATGCTCTAACTGCCCCATGTAAACCCTACTGGTGTGCTCTAAAAGGTACCTAGTTTGCAGTGAGTTAGACCTAAAGAATAGAATATATGGAGATATACCTATGGCATAGAACTGGAAGAGACCCCAAAAGGTCATCGAGTCCAGCCCCCTGCCTTCACTAGCAGGACCAAGTACAGATTTTGCCCCAGATCCCTAAGTGCCCCCCTCAAGGACTGAACTCACAACCCTGGGTTTAGCAGGCCAATGCTCAAACCACTGAGCTATCCCACCCCCAAACATGACTCCATTAATGTGCACTGGATACCTTTTAGGTTGTGCCAGCAGGGTCTACATGGGGCAATTAGAATGCAACATGTTAAAGCGGTCTACAGTCCACACCCCTCTAGTTTACACTGCAGTGCCATGTAGATAAGTCCTAAGACTCAGAAAGACTGATTCTGAGGCAGCTACTCATGTTCCATAAGACTTCACTCCACAGTCCAGCAAGAGGGCTGACTTCCTCCCCTATGTCAGGATCTCCCCCAGAAGCCCAAAGTGCTGGTTCCTATGTCTTCTTAGGTGAGAGAGATAACTAGTGATTGTTTGCCTGTTTCTTTTATAGCCCAGCGAACCTTTGCCATGGATTCCTCAAGCTGTGAGGAAGGCGACATGGAGTCTGGTGAAGGACGCTCCATGCTAGTTTCCTCCCTTGCTGGTGCTTGCCAAAATGTAAATGGTTCTGTTTCCTGCAGTCTCCTCTCCTCATTACCTTGATGGCCCTGTTTACTTCTTATATGTAAACCGAGGTGAATTCACATTGCTTTGTTTAGGACAGACTTGTTAACACCTTTACCTAGGCAAGACCGACTTGTCTTGAACAGGTGCTAGTAACATCATACCGGGGGAATTAATAACTTTACATATAATTTTGATATTTAATGACAATCTTAGGCTACATCTACACTACAGGGGGAGTCGATTTAAGATACGCAAATTCAGCTACGCGAATAGCGTAGCTGAATTCGACGTATTGCAGCCGACTTACCCCGCTGTGAGGATGGCGGCAAAATCGACATCTGCGGCTTCCTGTCGACAGCGCTTACTCCCACCTCCGCTGGTGGAGTAAGAGCGTCGATTCGGGGATCGATTGTTGTGTCCCGACGGGACGTGATAAATTGATCCCCGAGAGGTCGATTTCTACCCGCCGATTCAGGCAGGTAGTGTAGACTCAGCTTTATTGATCAGCAAGCTATTAGTTTTTTTTTTCCAGATGATATCTCACAAAGCATATTTTGTACAAAGATTATTACAGTCGTGTGTAGAGTGCAAATACATGGGTACTTAGGGTCACAGTGCCCCAGGAGTTGCATACAATTGCTGGCTCACAGTGATTAAATCATTCATAGACTTAATACAGTATGGTCCCCAGAGATATTGCATGCGGTTGCCATATTGATCACAATCATGAGTCCAATCAATCCTTTCCTAGTCAAAAAAGATGACCCTGCTAGAAAGTGCAATAAAGCTGTGGCATTTTAGCCTAGTCCCAGTTGGTTGGTTCACAACAGCATGTCTGACCCTAGATCTACTACTGTTGCCTTAAAGAGGCATTCTAGAAGACTAATATTACTAAAATCCCTGGTTACCACAGATGGGAGCAAATCATGATCTATATGCCATATGGGTTTTCAACTTTAATGGCTACAAGCAATAGGGGTGGGAATCTGTGGTATTGAAATACTTTTCAACCCTTTGAAGTTCAGCAGGCAGGTATTGGGGCTTTATCCATTATATTAAATTAATTATTTTATAATAAATATTATGTAATTATAGCTTTAATAAGGATGTTGTGTTGTTACCGTCACTGTAGAACATCTCATTTATAATCTCTGCTCTAGTTCATCATTTAAAAAAAAAGTCAGGAAGTCCTTTTTAGTCCAGGATCTTTGTGCAGCTGTTGTTCAATACATGTGGCCTCAAAGGAAGTTTGATACCCGGCACACACACCAGACGGTGAAGACACTTAAAACTGGAAATGGGACAAATGCTTTGCCATTGTGTGGTCTGCATTAGACAAAAGAACAGGTCCAGTGAAATGAAATGGAAGAGAACACCAGGTTAAAGGTGATATTTCCACAGTAAGGTGATTATTCTTCAGGATAGCTGGCACGAATGTAAATTAGAAAGAATGGCGCACTAGTGAGTGAAAAGCAGGGATGTGTCTAAGTGCCAGGTGTGTAGGCAAAGAGGATGCAGGAAGGCTTTGTTGCAAAGGGCTCTAGGCAAACCAGAGACTAAGAAATGAGGACTAGCAATATGCATGCCTAAAGAAGGTGGAAAGCAAGAATAGCAGGCAACTAAAAAGGGATAATTAAAAAAGAGGTGGAAATGAGATAATTCTAATAATAGCTACAGATGAGCTTCCTCTTCTCTGTCTTTCAATAGGCACAGGGGTGTGAACTCAACCCTTTTCAAGTAAAAATGGCCTCACTAGGTTCCTAAGGAGAAGGTTGTCTCCATTCTCTTTTGCTACAACAGGTGAAGATTTCCTCAGTGAGAACAAGGGACGCGAGAAGGCTGCTGGCTGAATGGGGCTGCTCTTTGGTGAGAAGAATAGGTCCCAGGGTTTATTTCATGAAAAGTGGTGGAAAAGCTCGAGAGAATGAGATCAATCCAAAAGATGTCCTTCCTCTCAACCCCAGCCTGATTTCCTCTGGATACATATAATGGAAGTCATTTCTGAAATGGACTATGTGGCAGCAGTCGTTCTCACGGCTAGAGCCTATCTCTCTCACAAACCAGCTGTCTCCATACCCCATCATCATAGCAGTGCTCTGTGGGGATAATAGGTCTGATGGTCCCTCCAGGGAGTAGGACTTTATCAGTGGAGTCCCCTCTTGTGTGGAATGTAAGCAGAGATCAGGATGTGCCAGAACCGGCCTGTTTTTAGGGCACAGTATAAGACTCATCTCCTTGTGCAAGGCTTCCCTCTGTAATGCGGTCCTCTTTGCAAATAGAAGCAACGCCACTCTTGACTTTATACATAGCGGATATGGACATGAGTGCATTCAAAATGCATAGGTTTGATAAGAGTAGCTATAAAGGGCCACAGCTTCAGATGGTGTAAATCAGTCAATGGAGCTACAGTGATTTACACTCACTGAGGATCTGGCCTGTAAACTACACGTAATCTGTTTTGCACAGCTCTGCTGGAATTCTTCCAGTTTTCCCCAGTTAAAGAGGAGCTGGCAATCAGTGTCCAGTTCTGTGAGTTACTCTCAAAAGGCTCATCTGGGCACCACATAGTTTGGTCCTTTACTGTGACTTTCCATAGCATCACTGAGTTTAGCATTATTTACATGGTGATGCTGTTGTTGTTGCTTTGTCTCCGAATTGCACATTGCATAGTTATGGGAATCAGCAAACAAGAACTATATCTCTTGTGGGCAAAACTAAACATCTCAATAGAGTGGAAGAAAATGTCGCTGCTGGCACATTGGAGAAATGCCAAGATAAACTACTAGCAGATAAATGGAAATGCCTCTCTGTAAACATTTGGCCTGGGACTTCATCGGCTGAAATCAGCTAATATTAGACTTGATAAATGCCTTGTTTTGTCTCAGGGCATCTGAACATGGTTTATTTATAATGTATAATGTTTTTAATGCAGAATATCATCAGAATTGTTTATTATAACATAAGTGGGTTTTTCACCCCATGTCTCTTACCGTTTCAAATCATAAATATCCAGCCTGAATCTTCTGTTTTTCCCCCTTTAGTTGCTACCAGTGAAAGTAGATCAGGTAGAAACATAGCTTTTCTGTCTGACACTTTTACCGATATAGAGCACAGACACTGTGCCCTGTGTTCCAAGTCCTGTGTTGCCATTGGTAGCCACTTGTCCCTGCCACAGATGGCCTTTTATTCTATTGCGTCCCATTTAAACTCTTTCATAGATTCATAGATTCATAGATTCTAGGACTGGAAGGGACCTCGAGAGGTCATCGAGTCCAGTCCCCTGCCCGCATGGCAGGACCAAATACTGTCTAGACCATCCCTGATAGACATTTATCTAACCTACTCTTAAATATCTCCAGAGATGGAGATTCCACAACCTCCCTAGGCAATTTGTTCTTGAGGGTTTATTCATTCATTTTATTTAACCCATTGCTTGAATGTCTACTATAGTGTACCTGAGTGTTTTGTAATAAAACTAAACTACTACTCAAAATATTAACCAATCAAATAAATCACCAACGGAATCAAATGTCTGGCATGTTGTCATAAAAATTTTGAATTTCAAAGAAAAATGAAGGATAATATCTCCTTCACCCTCCTAAAAAATCATCCTGTTTTTTGATCAGCTCATCAGCAAATGGGATTTGTTTCCTACTGATCTGAACATATAGGAGGGGAACAAGGATGGAATTGGCAAATAGGATGATGCCCAAACAAGTCAAGGATAGGCCAACCAAAATAGTCAGAAGGTGAAATCCTGCCCCCATTGAAGTCAATGGGGGTTTGCTATTGAGCTCAGTGGAGCCTGGATTTCACCCAAAGCTGGTAGCATGCTTTAAAGTGACTCCAGTGGACTTAGTCTCAGAGGGATTACCATAGCTGAGAGCCATGACTGAGAAAGTCCTTCCACCACCTGCTCCTGAGTGAGCCTGGAAAGCAGTGGCAGACGCACCTGGCCAGATCACAACTGTCAAGCATAGATTGAGAGTTTATGACTCAAATATTTGTGGTTGGGATTATAAAGGGTGACATGCACAAAGAATAATAGATGGTAGGACTGGAAAGCCTGTCTTCTTGGGTGCAGTACAACCTCTAGAGTAACTGTAGGACAATCACAGTATGTGTGAAGGGTATGGAAGATACCTGTAATATGGGATAAATGTTATATGTCCAACTGTTTGATTGTGATTGTGTTGTCTGACATAGGAGTTCAATCGCTTGGTGGTCAGTGAACTACCTAGGAAGGACAGTAGCTTTGATAAGAGCTCAGCAAAAACTCAGGATATTATACCGCTGCTGATTTTATAGATTTCCAGGCTAAAAGGGACCACTGTGATCCTCTTGCCTCACCTCCCATATAACACAGGCCATATAGCTTCCCTGAATTAATTCCTATTTGAATTAGAGCATCTCTCTTATAAAAAATAACCCAATTCAATCTTGATTTAGACTATTGCCAGTAATGGAAGCTCCCAAAGCCTGACCAGGTGCAAGAGGAGAGAGAAAGGCTGAGATTGAGTCCCCAGAGATGGGGGTGCCTGGGATAAGCTAGGCCGACCTACTTTTTAGGTAAGAGAGAAATGTGTGTTGACCATTTATTGTTTTAAAACTCCTTTTCTCTTGTTATGTTTATTCCTGTTGTTGAGAGTAAGCAATGCCTTGTTCTGGAAAGACTGTACTGTATTATCCTACTGATCACAGTTCCTGAAGGAAAGACTGGCAGGGCTCAAACCCAGTTGGGGCATCTGAGGAATCATGGTTGGTATGCAGGTTACTGAAGCCTGAGACTGGGAGAATCATGGGATTTCTCCATGTGACAGGTGATGGTGATGGATGGGGTGGGAGGGTGCACTCGGCGAAACTAGATTGGGGTCAAAGAGGCAGCTGGCCCTGAACATGGCATTATGATTCTCCTTCTATAGGACTTCTTATAAGTATATAGGGTGGGATTTTACATGAGCCCAAGGACGTTAGGGTGGGCTGACTTGGGAGCACAGATCTCATTGAAAGGCATTGAAAATTGTGCTTCTAAGTCACTTCAGTGCTTTTGAAAAATCCAGCCTTCAGGCTTCAATGGGGATGCCAACGGAATCTGGCTCTTGAAAACCACAGCCATAAACCTGCTATGACCATACAACCCCAATAATGTGATTTCACTCTCCGCCAGTTCCATTAATTAGAACTAGTGGTCACTGCTTTGCTCTTCCTCGTACACACAATCCATTCACAGGCACAATCCACCACAAGTTGCAAACCTAAGTACCTTTGCCATCCAAGGCAAAATATCTACTGAATCAATTTTACGACACATGTGGTGCACCTTTGCAGGTCCAATCTGTGCTACTGGGATTCTTTTCAATGGATGCAAAACAAAGCCCTGTGCTCAAAATACAAACTAATTGCATCCATTTTATTCCATTGCATTACTTTGTGTCCATGACGATCATATGAAACATTTTCTCTTTAACATCTGCTGTCTGCCTATAAATAATAAGCTAGATTCCAGACACAATTTCTGCAGGTAACCAGCTGTGATGCCTTGCAGCGATTCATAATAGTAAAGTGTTTATGGAGATTTTTAAATTTGCATATTTATGAAGTTTGCAGTGTGACATAAGAGAAAATGATATAATTAATGGTGTATATTTTGGTGCAGTCAGGGTTCTGAGGTGCTCAGAAAAGTAAATTAACTTAGTGACCATACCACACCATACGGTGGCAAACATACACCCAACAAGACAGAACTGAGAAAAGGAGGGTGTATGCATGTGTGAGACAGGGAACGAAAGAGAAATACAGTCATCATGAAAGTCCATTAAGATATGTTAGATAATGTAGTCCAATCATTTTTTTGTTTAAAAATAGAAAAATAATATTAAGAGAAAAAACTGCATGTTTTTTTTTTCAAATTTTAAATGAAACTCATTTTGGTTTAGATTTAAACATTCCCTGCAGTGTTTGCAAGCCAATTATTGCAGCATTGTTCCAGTGTATGGGACTCAAACAGCCTAGAAACAAAAGTGAAACTTATTAGAGATGAGCTTAAAGCAAAATTTCAGATCTGGATTTGGATGCAGTTCAAGATGTAATCATTATATATGCCATGGGAGTTCTATATAAAGGAGATATATCTGTACGTATGGAGATCATTAGTTAATAGAATGAGCACCAGCTTATAGCACATAGAAATAAGTGGTAGGTTCAATAACATTGTTGTTATGCACAGGGCCAGCTCCAGAGTTTTGGCTGCCCCAAGCAGCCAAAAAACAAACAAACAAAAAAAGCCGCGATCGCGATCTGCGGCGGCAATTCGGCGGGAGGTCCTTTGCTCCCAGCGGGAGTGAGGGACCGTCCGCCGAATTGCCGCCGAATACCTGGACGAGCCACCCCTCTCCGGAGCGGCCGCCCCAAGCACCTGCTTGCCAGGCTGGTGCCTGGAGCCGGCCCTGGTTATGCACTTGCACATGGCTTTCTGAGTCCAACTCTTAGCAATCTCCCAGCAAAAGGTGAGGCTGAAACCTCAGATCTGAACACAACTAGACTTGGGGGGTTAAAATAGATATACTTTCCCCAAACATCTTGGTGCTCAGATTCAGCCCGTGGTAGAGACAGGTTTGAGCTACGAACTCAGAGCCAAACCCTGTTCCCAAGTTTTGGTTTGGGCGTACCTCTGTGCCAGTTGAAACCAATTTTCAAATATTGAGCTAAATGCAGAGAAGGCAAGAGCTGAAATAAAATAGAAAAGAAGAGCAAATAGGTGAGGGTTAAAAGTATAAATAATTATAAAATAACAGTTAAGGCTTAAAATCACACACACACACACACATGAAAATAGGGAATAAAAAAATCTCTCATGTTACAACATTTTCCCTTTTGCAGGTTGTCTAGATTAGGAAAAGAGACTGAGGTTAGATGTGGGATAGCTAACACTTACTGGTGTGAATGCAGGCTTCACCGTAACCAATTTAGTTGACGTCCATACTGGCTTGTATACACTAGAGCGTTAGGACGCATTAGCTAAAACATGTTAGTGTGCACCTTCTAACAACACACCTTTGAATCCTAGTCAAGGAAAACCTATTCAGGATCTGGGACCAACCTCAATCAGCTGAATCAAGGCAAATGGTGTAACGTACATCTATACTAGGGAATAGGTTTGATTAGGTCAGGATCTGCTAACATGTGTTAGCTAACCCTGCTCTAACCTTGACCTCTTTTTCCAATATAGTCAAACTCTTCCTTTGTCTGTCTTGTCTAATTAGATTGTAAACACTTCTGGGAAAGGATTTGCTTTTTAATTAATCTGTAAGGTACCACATATACCTATGGTACTATAGAAACTGTTTCATGAATTTAATGAAGATGAATGGAGATTTTTAAAAAATCGTAAACCAAGTCTTTGTAAATCATTAATAGGGTTGTGGAAAACCAACAGCTGATCATTGACTCAAAGGGAACATGACTGGAAACTGCCACTTGAGATACCTAGCTCAAGCCTCTTTAAACTTTAATCTACTCCCTCAAGTGTCTGAATTAGAGGGTTATTGAGGACAATACCTCAGTAACTCATTCCATTCTCTCATTGGTCACCATTTTAAAAGCTTCTTTCCCCATAAGGTCTAACCTAAATGTTTCCTTTCAGCTTTATTGCTCATCCTATGTCATTTTAAATAATCCTGCCTCTTACCTCACTTTGTTTCCTATAAAATATTTGCTTTTATGGGAAAATCCTATAGAATTTAACAGAAAATGGCAAACAATCTGGAATTCTAGAGGAAGGTTCAAACTTCTACAGAAAAGAGACTTTTCTCTATTAAATTCCAAAGATTTTTAGAGAGACAAGGTGGGTGAGGGAATATCTTTTACTGGACCAACTTCTGTTGGTGAGAGACCAGCTTTCCAGCTTACACAGAGCTCTTCTTCAGGTCTGGGAAACTAAGGCCAGATCTACACTAAAGACCTATATCGGTATAACCTCATTACCGACTTAACCCCCGGTAGTGAGCGTCTCCCATCAACATAGCTACTATCTCCTGCAGAGGTGGATTAACTATGCCAATGAAAGAAGTTCTTGCATTGGCATAGTAGTGTCTTCACTAAAGTGCGACAGTGGCACAGTGCCACTGCAGCTTTTTAAGTGTAGACTTGCCCTGAGTTAGTTTCCCAGACCTGAAGAAGAGCTCTGTGTAAGCTGGAAAGTGTGTCTCTCTCACTAACAGAAGTTGCTCCAGTAAAAGATATTCCCTCACCCACCTTGTCTCTCTAGTAACCTGGGACCAACATGTCTACAGCAACACTGCATACAAAAATGTCTAGAGTCTTTTGTCTAGAACTCTATGATTAAATTCTGAATAAATTCTTAAGGACTTTTCCAACAGGGTGCAAACAACATGGGGGTGATTGTTCATGGCCTGGCATCTTGTGCAGAGATAGTGAAAATGCTTCTGATTTAATAGCATTTTGTAGCCACTTTATATTTGCTGTGCAGCGCAACACAGAATCAGCCTCCCCTCTCTCTCGAATTGTCGCTTCTTCTCAAAGCTCTGCATTCTAATTCCTCTTACTAGCTCCTGATACTGACGTGCTGTAATCCTTTTATCAGTTTGGTTGTGCTCCACTGGATTTTTTAAAAATAGTTTATCAATGCCTTCGGTGTAACCCCAAGGACTAAAACTGTTCCCATTATCCCATGTATAACCATGCCAAGGAAGGAAACATAGGCACAAATCCTGCAGGCCTTACCTAAGGAGCCCCTATTCCCATGAGGAAGCCTGTGGAGTCCTTTCAGTTACATGGCCAGAAAACAAATAGGCTGACAACCAACACCTCTCATGGGTTTCTCCCAGTGAGTAATGCTTCTGATGTCACTCCTTTGCATCCAAAACTGTACTCTAACTGTATCTGTTTTAATAGAAGAAACGGTATACACTATAAACAGGAGTATGAGTAATAGAATACAGATTTATTTGGCAAATACAGTATTGCCAACTTCAGATGTTGACTGAGTCCAACCCCTCCCTGCAATCATATGTTTGGCTTAAAATCATGAGATTTTAAAAACAAAATAATAAATCTTGGGTTCTTTATATTTGCTTTCTGGCTTTTGAGCTCCACTGCATCCACGATGGCTAGATACTCCCTTTTGGTTTTAATTGAAAGCTGAGATTGTCTTGTAGTATCAGGGTTCTAACGGACGGAGCTTTACGAAACCCCCCACTAAAATATCTGAAGGTTCGTTATAAAACGACAAGTGTTGGGAACTCTGCAAAGAAGATTCTGTATTGAGAGTTCTGACTTTTATGACGACTCAGGGTTCTAACGGACGGAGCTTTACGAAACCCCCCACTAAAATATCTGAAGGTTCGTTATAAAACGACAAGTGTTGGGAACTCTGCAAAGAAGATTCTGTATTGAGAGTTCCGACTTTTATGACGACTGGTCAGCTGTGCCTTGTCCCTTTGTACTGCTCCAATGGCCAAAGGACCTGACAATTTGCATTAACTGGATACCTTGTAATTCCTCTAACGTAACAGACAATAATTACAGTGGGCTAAACTATTTTTAAAAGAATCCGACATCCATCCCTCTATCTATCCAAATGATGAGAAACAGTTTAATAACTGGTACAAATATATTATTAATGAACTCATTATGTTCTGTTTATCTGTTTTTTTCCAAAGACCCACATTCAAGGCATGAAACGGGATCCTCTCGATATGCCTTTTTTCTGTCTTAAGAGTAGAGTCATTGTTTAATGTGTTTTAAATGGTATTAAAAACTCACTTGCAAATGCCACACACTAGTGAAGACTCCAGATGGCATTCAAGTTATGAAGGGGTGCCCAGAAGCTTTTTAAACAACAGAAAACAGGGACATTATTACATTTCCTCCATGATGGTATAAAATATCACCGTGCTCTTGTCATTTGGAGTCAGTGGATGATGTACAGCCCTAGACACACTGCAGAGCAAACGGCGGTTCCAGTGGGAGTTTTCCACAGAAAAATAAAGTCCAGATTGTTCAAACATGGGCCTGGGGAAAGCAAAGCACTATTTATGCTATCGGACAATCTGCTTGGAACGCTACCTGATGGCCACCATCCTTGTAGATACTGGGGCACAACCAAGGACCTCCAGAACTAAAAGCATAAGTCTCTATAAAGAGTCATTCTTGCTAGTTGGGGGCTATCTCAGACTCACTTTCTCTGTAGACTGGGCACAGACAAGGACACGTAACATACACTGATCAGTGTGTTACATTTGCACAATGGACAAATATTTTTGTCAGCCTCCTCAGAGATCATAAGACACCGCAGACATTTATGTCAGTAATATAGAGATGCTGCCCTGCTCTACTTCTCCTTTACATCAAGTTCACATGATTCTGTTCCAGTACCTAAAGAGAGATCAGCACCTGGAGAGAAATCCGGTTCCTTAAGCTAAACCTGGGGAAGACAGAAATGATGCTGTCTGGTGTTGGAGAACTCTTCGAAGAACCATGCACAACTCAAATATCACCCTGGAGCCAGGTCTACACTACAGAGTTTTGCCGGCAAAACATTGTCAGTTAGAAGTGTGAAAAAATCACACCCCTAATTGACATAACTATGCCGGCAAAACCCCATGTGCAGATACAGTTTATACCAGCAAAAGAGTTCTTTTGCCAGCATACATTATGCCATTTGGGGAGATGGTTTAACTTTACCAGCAAAAGAGCTCCTTTTACCAGTATAAGCTGCAGCGCTACCAATGGGCTTTGCAGAATAACTATAGCTTCAAAGCCTTTTAAGTACAGACAAGCCCTTAGACTAGCAGGAGAGGGAGTGTCGGAGGCCAGTCCAGGACTATAAAGGTCTCTCCCATTAGAACTGCAAAGGACCATCATCCTTTCTGCCATGTGGATCAAATGAGATGCCCGTCTCAGTCTTCCAGCCATATGGGTAACTATAGCAACAATATGGAGAGAAGAAAATGGAAAAGGAAAAAAAAATCATCCATCCCACAAATCCCTTTCTCCACCTGCGCTAGAGATGGAAGGAAAGAACTAAGGAAAGAAAGAAGCATAACCTGCTTATCGGGCCTATCTGATGTATGGCACTCCAGTACCCAACTGCTGAATGTGGGATGAATGGGTGGATAGACAGTGAATTTTCTGTGCTAAAAGAATGCAGGATGCAAGTCTTTGTGAGTCTTTGTTTCCTCCAATAAAGCAAAAAACAAAAAAGTTCTTTAAGTGCACGTTTTTTTCCTTTCATGGTGTCAAGTATCAGGGGTAGCCGTGTTAGTCTGTAGCCACAAAAAAAAACAACAAGGAGTCCGGTGGCACCTTAAAGACTAACAGATTTATTTGCATCTGAAGAAGTGGGTTTTTTACCCATGAAAGCTTATGCCCAAATACATCTGTTAGTCTTTAAGGTGCCACCGGACTCCTTGTTGTTATTTTCCTTTGGTTACTTCAGCTGCTTATTTCATTCTGCCATTTGCATCACTCTAACTTAATCTTCTTTTTCATGTATTTCCATCAGGCCAGAGAAGCAGAAATATGTTGGGTTTTTTGGGGGGGAAAGGGGAGTATTGTGAGCTACAAGAAATGATCTTGCTAGAGACAGCAATCATTTTCCTGACTGGGAACTCTGAGGAAGTAGTGAACCATTGTACATATTTCAGGTGTCTGAAAAATATGTTTTAGACAAATGCTGTGGAGAAAGAAAGAAAGAAAGAAAGACAGAAAGAAAGAAAAAAGGATGCTGAACGATGTCCATCAAATCTACATCAATTAGATAGAGACAAAGAGAGAAATAATGTGGGGAGAAATTCTCCTGTCTGATATGCAGTCTGTATCTTTTTTGATCATGTAGATAGCTGTCCATAATCTGTACTTATAAAGGTAAAACAGTTCTGATAAAAAGCCCCTCCCCAAAAAACCTCTGTTGTCCATATTTAAAAGCAAACTTGATATGAACTTTTCTGTGGTTGTGAAATGTTTGGATAATATTTTCCCTTCATTACCATGTGCCTCTGAACCTCAAATACAGAAAAAAAGAAAAATAAACTATTGGAAAGTATTTTCTCATGGTATTTCTGACTAGATCCAGAGTCGGAATTACCATACATTTTACCAGAAATGTTCTTCTGATTCTATTTAATAAATTCCAGAGGTTGGACAGTTCAGATAAGCATCTGAACTTTGTGGAGATTCTCCAAGCTGAGCTAGCGCTGTTGAAGTTCACCTATCCCTAATTCTGCATTTGTTCCACGTGGGGAATTTCCCTCCATGTTAATGGGTGCTCCATGAATGGAATGAGCACAGATTATCCAACAAATATCCTCACCACAGATAGCAGTATGTGAATCAAAGTGGAGAGTGTTGTCAGCAAATTTGTAATTTGGGTATGTCAGATTGTTTTTCACACTAAAACAGCAGTATTATCATATTAAACTAAATTAAATAAATCAGGGATAATAAATAAATAAACAACAACAACAACCGTGAGCTTTCAGCAGATGGTTTATCTTTTCAAGACACTTCCTTATGTGTGTGATTGCAGGATCTAAACGATTAAAAATCGTTTTGAACTGCTGAGAAAAACATGTACATTTTATGCAAACAGAGCTGACAGGTTTTATTCTCTTTGATGTTCAGAGATAAAACTAGTTGTTTCTTGATTTCAATTCATTCCTAAGAAGTCAAAATAGCAACATATCGCTGGCATAGTCCAGTCTTTTTAGTATGTGATCAGTCCAATTTAAAAAAAAAATAAACCAGTGAACTATACATCATCAGTGCGTATTTGGAAAATAATTCAGTAGTTCTAAATTAAGACCAGTATGTTTGAAACATACTGTACCAGGAAAGCTACACCTGTGCATAATGCCACCTGTGTTACTTACTTGTTTTGCAAACCTGTCAAGTATTTACTAAGACAACAGATGTGCTTCTTTTGGTCTTTCCTCAAGCAAAGATCCCATGACTTCTCACTCTGATCCATCGATTCTAAACTCAGGGACCAGAATTGGTTTTTAAGAGGAGTTCAAGGAAGGAAGTTATGAAACACCTTTGGAGCACGTTGGAATTGGACCAGAAAACTGGCAATCCAGAGGCTCAAATTTATTGGCATAAAGCATGGATTCTCAGCATGCGGGTCATAACCTCCTGAACAGGTCTCAGGGATTACAACAACCCTGTTCTTCCCACATTCCTAAATGGAAGGGGGAATCTGGGCTAGATGGGAGAGGGTCCTGGTGGTGGTGGGAGTCACAGTATGAGAAAAGAGGTCACCGTATGGAAAAGCTTGAAAACTACTGCCATAAAGAACAAATAGCAGAGTCTGCCTATGAACCATTTGCAAACAGAAAAGAAAGCTAAAATTCACTGAGTAAATTATTTGTGTGGTATATTGAAAATTGTGTTAAAATTACAAGCTATCCCTTTAATTTGTAAGGGGTTTCCTGGTCCTGCTTGCAAGGATAGGGGGCTTTGTAGGAAGCATGCAATCAAATTAAGTCTGCAGAGAGCCTGCCTAGCATAAGATGGAGTGAGATGTGGCACTTTGCCTTAGGGAGCAGCCTGCATTGTCTTCCTCTGTTTTTGAGTTCTTGTGTGTTATTGTTCTTTATCCTAATAAATAAAGCAGAATTACACAACAATCTTCCCGCATGAGTATTTGTTTTATCTACTTTCTCTGTGTGTGTGCCATGAAACATAAGGTAACCAGAAAACAGTTCCCCCAGTTATAGTTGCCAGTGTATTGCATGAGGTCTCACCTTAGTTCAAATTAGGCCTCGTCTACATGGGGCTCGTTTTTCTGAATTAATTCTCCCCTCTGTTGTTAACGCTAGGATAGCACTACTGGTGGGAGAACTACTACTGTGGACAAGGCACTGTGGCTACTGAAGAATTTACCCTTGTCATATAGAACGGCTCTGAGTTGCTTTAGACTTGTGGCTCTCAACCTTTCCAGACTACTGTACCCCTTTCAGGAGTCTGATTTGTCTTGCATACCCCCAAGTTTCACCTCACTACTTGCTTACAAAATCAGACATAAAATACAAAAGGTCACAGCACACTATTACTGAAAAATTGCTTACTTTCTCATGTTTACCATATAATTATAAAATAAATCAATTGGAATATAAATATTGTACTTACATTTCAGTGCATGGTATATAGAGTAGTAGAAACAAGTAATTTCATGAAATTTTAGTTTGTTCTGACTTTGCCAGTGCATTTTATGCAGCCTGTTGTAAAACTAGGCAAATATCTAGATGCAATGATATACCTATTGGAATACCTCTGCATACCCCCAGGGGCGCTGGCTGAGAACCCCTGGTTTAGACAATGTGGTGCTTAAATACTGGTGGGAGTGTGGGCACTGATGCTTCTACTTTTGGAGCTGCACCAGCGTTAGCACCAGCAGGATCTTTTTCAGAGAAAAAGAAAGTGCCTCATATAGTCACAGTGTTATAGGAGAATTACAAAGACACATAGGAGACAATGTGGATCAGAACCTCAGCTGATATAAATCGGCACAGCCTCTTTGAAGTCAATGCACTAGACTATTCTTCCCTGGATATCAAGGAGGCCCCAGCATGCATGGGACTTGAAGACTGTAACTGGCCCAGCAAAAGTGTCTAATCCCGCCCAAAGCTTTGTGGTGGATTTCAGCAAAGCCAGGAAAAGGAGCCATTTGTGAGGCAAGGTAGATGGAAAACAGGAACCTCTCCAATGTTCGAAAGGGAGCTGGACCAATTTATATCAGTTGAGGATCTAGTCCTTTATTCCGCTCAAACAAACAAAACCATCTGCTTTTAAACATCAGAGGTTCTGATTTTACTGATATATTCATCACAACTGAACTATCTGCTTGTTGGGACCCATTGGAATGCCTGCAGACTGGCCCTAGCCTAAAGTTCATTGAACATGAGTCCTGTACAGCTGTCAGAGTCCCATCTAAGAACTCCCGACCTCTATACACTCACTATCCTCTTTGAGCTGTATTATAGTTATGAAATTTTCAGAGAAAGAACAGTGCTGGAGATGTGAATATATTTCATTTCTCTCCCAAGCAAAACAAAACCTAGCATTACCCATGCCTCACTTAATGGAAAGAGAGTTAATGCATTAAACATAGGACATACAACAGAATTTTAATGGGAACTTTAATCCGCTGAGTTTGGACATGTAATTGTTAACATTTTGGTTTCATTAATGGCATGTTTTGTGCTCAGGATACTCCAAGAAATGAACATCTGGTATTAATAACTTTTCAACATAAAAAGCTCAACAAAATTACAACCTATTGTAGTTGGCAGATGGGTTGCAAAGCAGGAAGGAAAAAAAAATTCACAAGACACCAGCTAGATTAATCCATTGCAATATAGATCCTGATTTAATTCAAATGATGCATAATGCATTGACTTCTAACAATAGGTGGCTATTGTGAGCAGTCTTTTCATATTTAGACATATTCAGTAATGATTATTCATGTAAACAGGCTTTTTGTTTAAAATTAATCGCTGAATTGTTTTGACTGGCGTAATGGCTCTAACTTTAATCGGAGATAAAACATGCATATTGTGGCACTAAAAGTCCCAGCTAAAGCAGAAACAAATGAAAGGGCCCTCCCATCCCTGCACCATAAACTCCGTGGCATTGAATTTCTGCAGTAGCTTTGAGACGAAAAGGGCAAGAGACTGAATCATAAATCAACTCCCACTCTGATCATGGCCACTCACATCATTAGAGGAGTACAGAAAGTGGGGGAAGGCTGTTATACGGGACCATCAGAGTAGGGTAGTTGCTGTAGTCAAAGCCGGGCTGATCTGAAAGTATCTGAATCAGGAAACAGACATTGACATTGAAACTTCATAAGCTTGGTTTTCTTTTTGTCTTGGAAACGATAAGGGGCCTTATAAGACTTTCCTGTCTCGACTGTTGTGTAATTATTAACTCTGCTGCAGGGCGCGATGAGGTCGACCAGACCTGAGGCCTCCCTGAGATTGTTCACATTTGTCTTCCTAAACAGAGTGCCACTGAAAATTAGCTCGCGTGCCGCCTTCGGCACGTGTGCCATAGGTTGCCTACCTCTGTGCTAGTAGGAAAGTCAATTGTCACTAACATGGTTTTCTTCTTTGTACTGGGTTGTGAGAAGCAGGGGAGCCCCCACACGAGTTACCCTCTATCGCTTGCTCAGTACAAGAAAAACCTACCACACTGCTCTCGAGAACAGATTCAACTGAGTGACAATGCAGCAACACGCTACCTCTTCCATCCAAGTTGTGGGATTGAACTGAAAGGAGAGCTGGGCAGAATATACCCATAGCAGGTTGGAGTGTGACCCTGCAATTGGTCCTGTCCCATCCATGGGTCTATGGGAGTCTCTGCACCTTTCATCACTTGCACACCTGTGTAAGGAAGAAGCAAAATCTGTCTAAGACTCCATCTTTTCTTTACCTTCTCAGCTTGTACCTCATTTCTTTGAAGTGTTTTTGGTTGTGAAAAGCCTGGCTTGTGAACTTCTTGGAGCAAACACACAAAAGAGAGCAGTGTGATGTAGAGGATAAAGCACTAGACTGGAACTCAGGAGACCTGGCCCCTCTTTGCATCTCTGTCACTGACCTGCTGTATGACCTTGGGCAAGTCACTTCACTTCTCTGTGATTGTTTCCCCATGCACTATGTGTCTATTTAGCATTAACTCTTCAGGAATGGGATTGTCTCTCATTATCTATTTGCACTCCACCTAGCGCATGAGGGTGCTAACCTCAGTTGGGGATTCTAGGTGCTACTCTAACATACCTGATTAATAATTGGTAGTGAGAGTCAGAAATTTTCCAATGGAACCTTTTTCCACTGGAAAATGCTGATTCATCTAAAGCAAAACTTTTTTGCGGCGTTGTGTTGATTTTGACCCAAAAATTCTTTTGAAAGAAAAATTGAACAAAAAAGTATTTTGATAAGGTTGGAACATTCTGATTGGACCTTTTCAGAACAGAGCATTGAGACATTTTTATAAAGTCAAAATCAGAACAAAACCATCTGATGTTGTCAAAACAGAAAGTTTTGATCAACTTGAAACTTTTTGTTTAAGTTTTGTTTTGGAACAAAATTTGAAATTTGTCGTTCTCTTTCTGTTTTGGAATGGAGACATTTTGAAATCGTGAAATTCCCCATGAAATGAAAAATCCAGCTCTAAAAATAAGTGCCTTCCCTTCTTATATGTTTGGAGAGTGACAGACAAGCTGTCAGTGTCCAATAAATATATAATATTTATAAATGCCTCCCCTGTGAAATGTTTGCTCTTTGAGCCCTGCAGAGACATTTTTGACCCTGTTAAGCTTCTATGCAGCTGTCATAGTTAAAGGATACTAGTTTGAGGGCCCAGCCTGAACTCACCTAATTAACATTCCCACCGCCGTAAGCAAATGTATGTAACTCACATAAGCTTGGCTTCTGAGGGGATTCTTATTACAAGGATGAACTGTATTGAGGGTGACAGTTTTTTTAGTGTTATCAAGGTAAATGAGGTGGTAATGGAAAGTGCAGATTATAGTAAGTTCAATAATTTATTTCATGCTTCCCATCAGGGTAGCTTTTACAAACAGCCAGCATCCTTAATTGAAATGTAAATGAATGATAAATTATGAAAAATGTATTATGGAAAGGAAAACAGGGTAAAATAAAGGAGCAAACACGAGGATCTTAAAGCAGAGAAAATGAGTCTGCAATGTTAATTAGGTAGCACCAAAACTGCAATAAAATAAGCCAACTACATAGAGGAAGGTATAGGAGAAAGCTCTACAGGATGCAACAGATGCATTGTCTTGATGCGCTTTTGCCGGTTGTAGTTGAGTGTCCATTGGCAATGGTTCTGTTTCCTGATGCTCCTGTCTGTCTGTCTCTGTCTTCACCTATTGCATATTGTCTTATACTTAGATTGCAAGTTCTTTGGGGCAGGGACTCTTTAGTTGCTGTTGTTTTGCGTTTGTACAGCACCTAGCACTACAGGATCCTTGCCCATGACTAGGGTTGCTATGTGCTATGGTAATACAAATAATCATAATTAATAGCAGTTGTGGTACGTGCTTTGAGGTAGGGTACATATGTTTATGGTAGACATTCTGAAAGGGCTCTTTCTCACCTGCATGGATGGTGTATCTCCTGGTTGATGAGTATATAAGTTACAGCCAAGATTTTTGGAAGTGGCAGTCAATTTTGGGCGTCTACTTTTTTCAGTGTCCAATTTGAGACACCATAAAGGGATCAGATTTTCATCAAGTGGGAGCTCATCACAATCTGAAAGTCAGGGGCCTTTAAGGTGTGTTAGGTTGGGCATCAAAAGATGCTCAGGTCCACCAAATGACTAATCGCTACTGAAGATCTTGGCTTGTGGGCCTACTGAACTTGGTTCAAAATAATCCAAGTTTGATAGTCTGAAGGATGCACTTTTTTCTTCAGGCAAGAATTAAAAGGTGGGGATTTGAGTCATGATGAATTGTATAATGGAGATGGATTTGAGTCATATTGAATTGTACCACTGCACTTCAGTTAGGTTATTTTCTATAGTGTTTGTAAGTTACAGTGAGGGTGGCTAGAGTATATGCATAGATGCCTTTTTATACTCAGAGAAGTAATATATACAGAAATAAATATATGTATATTTGGAACTTCTGCATGGGACCCTGCAAGGAATCTGATATGTAGGCTACAGTAGGCCCATCTAAGTGCTACTAAAGTACTAAGCCCTTCAGAAAGCAGTTGTTTGCTTTACCCTTCCTCAGAAACCAGGCTATCTTGCTTGTCAGTTTCCCCATTACGAGATAAGGTGTCGCAAACAAGGAGAAAAGAATACAAAGAGTCTTCTAAATGCACTAGAAATACACTGTGTTGGGATAAAACACCAGAAAACATACAGTGGGGATCAATTCTGTACAGACGTAGGCCACTGAAGTGATGAAAGCTAAACGAGCCTTTCCCCCAACAACCATAGCGCCCAAAGGGGTTCAGTCACTGGAACTATTCTGAATAATCACTTGCTGTGGAGAGCTCACATCAGACTTTGCAAGAAGACTGTCTGGATCAGAGGCTGTCCTGCCAATTCCAAACAGGCCCTCCATTTTCCCAAACAGTATTGGTCTTTCCACACAAGCAGAGGCCCTGGAAATCAAACATGGATGTCTAGACCACCATCCATGCCGGCTACAGCTGGTGAAAATAATTGAGGAGCACTTCGGCCCACCATTGACCGAGTCATCAAGGCTTCCTCCAGAGAAGGCAATCTACCAGCCATCCTGAAATGGGCAATAGACCATTCTCAAGAAGGCATCATCTTATGCAAAACATCTGGCCGAGAACTGTCCCGTCTCCACCCTCCCCTTTCTGGGAAAAAAATATTGTGAAAACAGCATCTATGCTGCAAAATCAAGTGTCCTTAGACACAGTGACAATCAGCACTCAGGCCAGGACATGGTATAGAGAGTGAAATTGAAGGAGATATCCCATCTCCTAGAACTGGAAGGGACCTTGAAAGGTCATTGAGTCCAGCCCTCTGCCTTCACTAGCAGGACCAAGTACTGATTTTGCTCCAGATCCCCAAGTGGCCCCCTTAAGGATTGAACTCACAACCCTGGGTTTAGCAGGCCAATGCTCAAACCACTGAGCTATCCCTCCCCCATGTGATGCTGATAGATGACGTACTTGTGGCCATGAACAAGTGAGAACAGCTATGCAGATGCTGTTGGACCTCTGATCAGCTTCTGAGCTGTTGGTCACAAAGTGCTGCTGTCACACTTTCAAAATATAGCAGGGATCATGGAAGCATGCTGATGGCTCTAGCTTTATTGTCCAACTGGTCCATACCACAAAGGGTAACTGCTTGTCCTCTCTTTTCACCCTCAAATGGAGGGGAAGGGTTTTTTCCTCATTTTAATATGTACATGCAATGTTTCTGAGAGGCTATAGAATGCTACAGGCTCCATTGACACCAATATGCTGCAGACATCCAAATGTATGCCTCCTTCTCAGCAGCTGAAGCCAAGGCTTTGACACAAATGTCACAATGCCTGCAAGAGATAAGCAGAGGGGTGAAGAACTGCTGGCTCAAGCTAACTCAGACAACCCAGCGGGGATACTGATTGGAAGAGAAAAGCACTTGGAGAAGTTAGGCAGGGCATTAACCTCACATTGAGGACATCCACTCTCCCATTACTGAGGAGTGTCAAGGTCATGCTGGACTCTGCTGCTGACTATACAAATAAAAGCAATGGTGAGAAATTCTATCCTCTCCAGCTGGCCAGGAAGCACTGGCCTTTCTTAGTGGACCTTAGTGTGATATGTATCTTTGTGATCTCCAGAATGAACTTCTGCAACTCACTCTAGCTGAGGATTAAAGGAGGGGCATCGTGATGGCTAAAGCTTGGGCAGCTCATGGTGGCATGATCCCCTGCCAGGAAAGACAAAACACCAGTGCTCAGTGCACTCCATTGATTCTGATTCCAACTTATTACCCTGGTGTTAATATTCTCAGCTCCTAATGGGTTGAGCCAGGCTCTCCCGGTGACATCCTTTTCCTTCACAATCAACGGAGACAGCTATGCTCCTCTGGGATGTTGCGAGCTCTGGATAAAACATCTCACAGCTAGAGATATGCCATTCTTAGCTGAGGGCCCTTAATATATGAGAACACCCTACCACATGGATTCTCAGCCTGGGTAGCAAACAGATTTCAAGTGGTTCAGACCATGACTAGATGGAAGGGGAATCCTGAAATTTTCTTCATGGGGCCATGGTGTGGGAACCAGTGCTCTATCAGACTGTGGCCAATTCTACTAATGCTCTAGGAAAAAATGTCAGACTAATTTTCATGCTCTGAAAGATTGAAGAGATACCCATCATCTCTCACAGCGGTAAAGATTTAAAAACAAACAAGCCTAAACTCCCACCAGCTAAAGAACTGTGGCCTTGAAAGCAGGAAGCAGAGTTCCTTTGGGGAGTTTCCTTGTGTCTCTTCACTCCTCTTTTTTCATCTGGATCTTACAGTGGATGTAAATTTTGGCTTGTGTGTTTAGAGCTGGTTGAAATTTTGTCCCCCGTCCCCAACATTTCTGCCTGTTCCCTATCTCATACACTGAACGCTGATAAACCAGAGGCTCAAAGCTGGTTTTTATTCATTAAACTCAACTGAACATAAATTGTAATTTTTCGACTCCTGTTGGCTGTGTTACATGAATAAGGAGAGCAGATGTGAGACTAAGTTATAGTTCAGTTCTGCAATGTTCTTCAATCAGGAAAATTAAGCCCCAAACCTAACCAGCCTGGTTTGCAACCAGACATTCTTTGCATCCCATAAAATGGACACATCAGCATTTTCTCTCTGTCATGCCAATACCCATCTGTAGATCAATATATACAATCAGTCTCACCCCACGTTCAATTAAAAGCATCTGAAAATTGTTTTATTCAGATTTAATAGGACAGACTAATAAAATAGATGAGATTTAGTCTATTAATTAAATCCCACGCGCTAAATACTGTCCCCTGCAGCAAGCACACGTAGTCTGGCTTTATTGCAGGGATGGGGTTGGTGAAGAAGAATTCTTCCCACGTTAGGTTACAAATCAACAGTGCATTTGAGGTAAAATTATTTGGGGCTCAATAGCCTAACTCATATGTAACACATTTAGGCAGTGGGAAAAACTTGAGTTCCCTATACCTTGAGCAGCTCCAGGCATCTGTTACACTGCGTTGTTATTGTCAGACCTTCTCCTGACACTTGTGTCTCTCTTCTCATAGTAGCTTTGTGAAGAAGCAGCAGATGTTCAGGGTCTTACAGGTCAGATTCCCAGTGGAGGAGAAATTAGTGACATAAAGTCTGGGTATATACCTGGTTTATTTGCATAATACCTGCCCTCGAATAAAGATGCAGGCATTCTTTCAGGAATCTCAGCCCAGCACCATTGTCTGGTTCCCAGGCTATAACATTGCCCTTCAAGAATTGACTGTAATCAGAAGACAAGACACAGAGCAATCTTTCCTGATATTTACACAAATCCCTTACACAGCACCTTGTATAACCCAAAACACAAGCATTTCTTCTAAGACTAAAAACTTGCTCACCCACTAAGAAAACAACTTGGAACACTAAGGCCTTGGCTACACTTGTGAGTTACAGCGCAGTAAAGCAGCCCCGGATGCCCTAGCTCACTCCCCGTCCACACTGGCAAGGCACGTAGAGTGCTCTGACTCTGCGGCTACAGTGCTGCTGGTACTCCACCTCGGCGAGTGGAATAATGTTTGCTGCGCCCCCGCTGGAGCGCCGCGGCGCCAGTGTGAATGAGATGTTGCGTTACTGCACTGTGATCAGCCTTCGGAAATGTCCCATAATCCCTTAAGTCAAGTGGCCACTCTTGTCGTTGTGAAATCGGCTGCAGGCATGTGGAAATGCCCTTTCAAAGCTCTGTTTTGGAGAAGCTGGCTGCTAATCAGCTCAGAGAAAAGCAAACATTTACTGTTTGCTTTGAATGAGTGAGAGAGAGGCGGGGGGAGGGAACAGGGGGGTCTGAACTTACAGGACAGCATGCTGACACACTCTCAGCTCCCCAAAAACCCACTCTCTCTCCTCCTACATACACACAACGCACTCCCTGTCACAATCCACCCTCCCCCCCATTTGAAAAGCATGTTGCAGTCACTTGCATGCTGGGATAGCTGCCCATAATGCACCGCTCCCAATGCCGCTGCAAGTGCCGCAAATGTGGCCATGCCAGTGTGCTTGAAGCTGTCAGTGTGGACAGACTGCAGCGCTTTCCCTACTGCGCTCTCCGAAGGCGCTCTACATCTGCAAGTGTAGCCATGCCCTAAGTGTCACAGCGCCTGTCATAATATTATTTTTGTTGGCTTGTTTTTGGGGAGGGCCATAGGCAGCAAAATGACCTGCCTTCTGAAGAGATGCAGGGCCTGGGATCTGTGGACCAAAGAAGCACCCTGAATAGATCAGGCTACTGCTCAACCAAGGTTCTGCAAGACGCAGAGGGGACTACACCTCAACTACCTCCTGCAAGGTTCAGGGTGTGGTGTGTAGTTTCTTTGCACAGGTCCCAAGGGGAGTGAGTAGGAAGGGCTCAGGAGCTACTTTTAAAAGTTGTGCAAAAGATTGTAAAGTCAGTGGCTCTAGTTTCAGTCTTAAATTCTGCGTGATAATTGGAGGAAACATCAATAAGTGAATAACCGCCTCTTCCCACTCTGTCAGATGTGGTCTCCTTTAATACCTTCCCCTCGATTTAAAATGCAACCTCCACTATTATAATAAATCATACAAGGAAAGTGATTTGTGCTGTCTCCAGAGAGGCATCTATTGTATTTCCACCGTTTCTGTGACTCGTATTAGATGTGAAATGTACAGCTAATTAGAATATAAACAAGAACTTTTCTCTCCTCTTTTGAGTCACTGATCTATTTTGGTTCTCTCAGCTCCGTCTTGTGTCTTTCCAACCTTTCCGATTCTCTTGGATCGTCCCTTGCAACTATCACTTTTGGCTCTCCGTTTCATGTCAGGTGTTTCTCTCTCCTTCATTTGAGATCCATACTGGCTTCTCCATTAAGGGTCCTCTAGTCTTCTCCCACTTGTTTCACACAGTCTCTTTCCAGTGGGAACAGGCAGGAATGGAGGGAGGACTCTTTAAAAGCACTTGTGTGACTTAGCAGCACAGTTCAATGGGACTTAGGCTACTCAATCATCTAGGTGCATGAGTTGCATGGAGTGGTGCTCTTTCGGGTTCTGGGCCCCAGCGTCTATAGGTCCCACTGAACTGTGCTCATCTCCTGTTAAAGTCACTGGCAACTCAGGTGGGTGCTCAATACCTCTGAACATCAGCCCACTTTTATTTAAATGCCTAAGTATGGATTTAGGTGCCCAACTTCTGATTTTGCAGTTTGGCCAATGGAGGCATCCCAAAATTAGCGGCCACTTCTGACAACTGGGCCCCAAGCTCTGTGGCTTTTTTTCTTTTCTTCTTTCTAGTAGAGAATTGATGGTCTGAGCCCTGATCCTGCCTTGCTGCAGTCAATGGGAGCTTTAAAATGGATGTCAACAGCAGGATGAGGCTTTTTGGGTGTGGGCTATTTTGCACAATGGAGTTTCCCCATGTTCTTAAGGGAGGCACTGGATATGTCTGGTTGGATCTCTCCTTTTAAAGCCAAAATGTGCAGTGTATTTGGTTTTTATTGCCCAGTGCTTAGCTGCTTCTCAACAGGTGACTTGTAAATGGATTAAAAAATCAGAGAGAACCCTTGCTTTTATTCAGCTCTACCTACTTTCCAATGCTTTTATGAGACTTGCAGGCAAATTGAGGCCTGACATAAGCACTCGTGAACTGAGTGCACTGAATCTGGCCTTTAAAGTTTAATTAATTAATGTTTCTAAAGCAGTTTGTGATCCTTGGATTAAAGGGGCTATAATCCTATTGAACAGCACTATGATTCGTAACATTCTCATCCACAGTTGATGGGGGCAGCACCAGAGCTGCTCAGTATATGATAGTTCTGAACCTCAATGGCCACATTCCTCTCCACTCTAACTCCACTGACTTCACTGGTGTTGCCCCTGGACTGAATTCAGCCCCAAAAGGTTCTAGGGAGAATGAAGATGAGGGACGGCATAAACCCTTTTACATCTGCACACTTTGACTCGCAGTTCCCCCAATGATGCTGCGTGCAGTTCTGATGAAAGAATGCTGCGGATTTTCAATAACCTGGAGGGAAGGGATGCAGCTTAAACGTGCAAATACGGTAATTACAAACCTCACCCAATTAGCTCATGTGCTAGTCCCCGTAATGGGAGTCCTATTTCTGCATACTTTTTCCAGAGTCATTTGTAAGGCACTCTCTTCTGTCTTCTCCTCTCCCTGCAGAGATCCATCTCCCCCGCAAAATTTCATTGCCTTTAATGATGCTACAAAGGCTAGTGCTCAGTGACCTCAGCAACTCCTTCATGGTGGCGTATAACTTATGCTTCCCATCCACCTTTATATGAACTACATGTCTCTGCATTCAGAACCTAATCAAAGAAATGCATCTGAGCCCAACTTATCTGGGTTTGCAGAAGCCACAGCCCAAGCTACCGCGGATTTTTTATTTCAAAAGTAACCGGTCAAATCTTCTGCTGGTGGCCACGTTTCTTTGTGTGAATTTGACTTGTGTACCCATAGACTTATTTTAGTGATGGGGGAAAAGTAAACTGAACTTTCACCCAAAACTCAGACCCGACCCAAATGTAACTTTTTCTTGTAGTTCATAAAGTTTAGGAGACTTCTCATTCCGTTCCATGTTTGAATTTTTCTGTCTCTCCGAATTCTGACCCACACCAGAAGTAGCAGCACTGAAATATCACCAAAGAGGCTGTTGTCGTGGTATTTCCCACTTCATCGGAAGCAGGAAATACCAGAGATCTCTTGAGGGAGCGTACCTGTTCTTGTGAGATTTTTGGCCTTATTTTGCAAGTCCCATGCTGGCTTGGATATTTCAGGCAAGTATCTGGACACCCATTTACTTATCTGAACTGAACTTCCTACACAATTTGTGATTTGCACATTTGAACCTCTTAATCTGCACTCGTGACAGGAAGAGCCTTTTGCAGAGTACTGAATTTTGCATCTTAGCGAGAAAGAAAGGTTGAAAGCAAGCCAAGGATAATGCATCAACTCCACATACCGCAGGACCATTTTAATCCCGCGAGTCCCCAAGAACAGATGCTGAGGTTTGCAGACTAGGACGTGCCGAATATATGCTGGGATACCAGCACCATGAGCTCTAGCCCAGTTTCAGAGCAGTACAGAGCTTTAGGAGGTGATGTCACCCACTGACTGACTCTGCCCCCAATCCAATGCACTCGCAAATTAATTTCCATTGTGGACTTGCAGTTGGAGCAAGATCCGCCTGTATTCCGTAGTCATAACATGCACATGGTGTTATAGATCAGCAAGCATTTCCAAAGTCATAATTACATGCTTTTAGCAAGAACCAGGAATTGAACCACAATTTGTCTCACACGACACATTTGATAGTGACTCTGAAGATCCATGCAGTATATTGGCAAATAAGAAGAATATTAGTAATTAGCCGCTCATTAATAATTACATGGCTAACAAAATCATTCCTTTATTTCTCATGCATGATTTTCCCTCCCCACAGACTCCTGCTCTGGCAAATGCTTTTAACTGATTTTTTTTTTTTCCTCTTAGGGCTTCCAATCTCCAATTGATTCTCCGTGGCTCAACTGCATAAAGCCTGCACTTTTCAAAATGCGCTATCTGCACGTGCACTGTGGGTGTCTATGACTCTATCTGGTGCACAGAATGAGTGCAGGGCTCATTCATATAGTAACAGAGGTCCACACACTGTGTAATTTGAGAGGAGAATTTGGCCTCCAGAGGTGCTTTTGAGATAGGGCTGTGTGAACGTTTCATGGCAAAGCGAGGCAAGTCCAGGGCTTCATTACAAACATAGGACCCTAAATTATGAAACTGCGCTCATTGGCAGGGGAACACTGTGCTTCATTGAAGTGAATGGCCTGGTCTACACTGGGGGAGGGGGGATCGATCTAAGATACGCAACATTAGCTATGAGAATAGCGTAGCTGAAGTCGATGTATCTTAGATCGACTTAGAATCACTTACTTCACATCCTCGCAGCGCGGGATCGATGGCCGCGGCTCCCCCGTCGACTTTGCTTCTGCCTCTTGCCGAGCTGGAGTTCAGCAGTCGACGGGAGAGCGACAGGGGATCGATTTATCGCGTCTACACTAGACGCGATAAATCAATCCCCGATATATCGATCGCTACCCGCCGATCCAGCGGGTAGTGTAGACGTTCCCAATTATTCAGAATCTGGTTTAGGTGAATTTGGTACAAGTTTAAAGTCCTGAACCGGCAATTGACTCCCCAGAGGCAGATCCCCACACCTAACTGGAGCCCCAGTGAAGTCAAGAGTAAGTTCTGAAACCGAGGATTTATCAATGGAGCTTGATAAGTTTATAAAAGGGATTGTATAATGGAGTTGCCTGCGACAGCTGGGGGATAGACTCGATGACCTAAGAGATCCCTTCCCGTCCTGTGTTCCTATGTTTTGGATGGAAACCAATGTGAAACTCAGAGTTTTTGCACAGTATTGACCAGAAATCAAGAGAAAAGTGGTAGGTTTGGTTGAGTTTCACTTTGAACATATAGGTACATTGCTATGCCCAAGTAGGACTTGTGAACTGAAACAGCTGAGTTTAACACATCTCTGTTTGAGGGCAATGGGACAGTAAGTGCAATAATTTGCTCACTTTTCCTCTGGTTCTACAATCCAGCAGACACTGCAGCAAGTACATGTAAGAGGGAGTTCTGGTTAAAGTTTAAGTAAATATAATGCGTTCACCTCTTGGTTTCTAAATCTGGATCTTCTGATACGTAAAAAGAAGAAAAGCTAATTTTTGCTCAGTGCATGGAAAGGAATACTTCTCTGGTAAATTATAAAATATAATAATAATGATTCTCAACAAATGGAAAGGAAAAAGTGCAGCAGAAGGACTATTTTTAAACACTTTGCTGATGTTGACAGTGGAATTATATTAGTGGAGACTTTGAACTTTTAGGTTGTGATCCTGCAAACATTTCCACATGTGAGTAACTATGCTCACGTGAATAGTCCCATTAGTTTCAATTAGGCTACTCATATAAGTAGCTTAAGGGTTTGCAGAATCTAGCAATGCATCAGAAGGCATTGAAGAATTCCTGCTACGAACATGAGCTGGAAAATAAATGTGTGTTGCAGTCTCTGCCCTCTCTTGTTAGCCCCATCCTCTCTTGACTACTTGTGTTCAAATCACAGGCCGTGACACTACCTGTTTTACACTATAGGTGGGGCTGGTGGTTGATTGTGGTTCTGAACAGAGACTACAACACGTGGAGGAGGGGAGCCCCAGTGCCAAGTAGGATGGTGGGCAAAGGTGTAGGGTGACCAGACAGCAAATGTGGAAATCAGGACAGGGGGGTGAGGGTAATAGGTGCCTATATAAGACAAAGCCCCAAGTATCAAGACTGTCCCTATAAAATCGGGACTTCTGGTCACCCTAATAGGGGGGGCAAATTATAACTATGAACTCAGACTGCAATGTGCTTGTAAAAGGTATATTGTGTCCCCCTCTATTGCCTTGTCCACACAGAGGATAACAGTCTACTACTGCTATTAGCTGATGAAGTTACTCTTTACCTCAAGTGATAAAGATATGTGCTTCTGTAGTTCCCAGATTCAAATTCAGGTTATTTTCTGTGGTGTAGACTTGCTCTTACTGTAACTCCCTTCCCAGATGCGGTGGTGATGTGCATGTTATATGGGATACAGGTAGATAGATTCTCTTCCATATGTTCTGAACGGCATTTAACTTACAAGCCTTCTAACTCCTCTCTAGTTTATTTTATAATCTACTTCTGCTTTGCTTGGAGATATAGATTCTGATTCTCCAGTCCCACTCTCCAGTTTCCATCAGTTATCTACTTCCATGCTATGGATAGATTTGTCAGTAGCAATGTTGGGCCAGATTCTCCATTGCCCTGCACCTTGCATAGTCATTTGCATCTCTGTAAAGAGGGCATAAAATGCCTCCGTTATCATTGGATGGAGTTTTACACCTGCTTTGCCTTCACTGTGCTTAGCTCTACCTACCAAGGCAATGGAGGTGCGGGAGCCCATTGACTCCAAGCCAAATAATGTATTTACAGTCAGTTCTTGAAGTAAATTTTGACTCATTTGCTTAAACAGCTGCTAACCATTCAATTAAATATATATGTATATATAGGAGAAATAGGACGTTCTATGGGCCTTAGATTGAGGGTGGGACAATGGAGTGGAGGAATCCTTTGTGGAATTCATGGACAACCCAAGAGCCATCTAGAAAACTGACTTCTCTTTCTGTTTCTAGGAATAACTTAAAACTCTGAAACCAAGGGGATAACCAAAGAAACTTGCAGCTGATTCTTGAGAATTCAGGTGCCAAGCAGAGACATGGCCTACTTTTGCGACTTAAAAGTCAATACAAGAATTGCTTCCCCCCTCCCATCACTCTCTCCTTTATTAAATAAGGGGCTATTTCTTGCAGGAAGACCGAGATGTGTGATGTGTGTGGATGAAAAAAAACCCCATTTGCTAGCATGAAGCTGACCTATGCAGAGAATGTCAAAAGCCAACACAGTAATGAACTTGTTTCTATTCAGTCGATTGATTCATGAAGCAGATCTGGAATTTAGAAAATACTGTCTCCCACTGATGAGGCTGGACCTCCCACTCTTTTATATATTAAGGCCTGGTCTACACTGGGGGGAGAAGGGGGGCAGATCGACCTAAGATACGCAACTTCAGCTACGAGAATAGCGTAGCTGAAGTCTACGTATCTTAGTTTGACTTACCTTCCATCCTCACGGCGCGGGATCGACGGCCGCCGCTCCCCCATCGACTCTGCTTCCGCCTCTTGCTGCGGTGGAGTTCCGGAGTCGATGGCAGAGCAATCCCCAATAGACCAATCACTACCCACCGATCCGGCGGGTAGTGAAGACGTACCCTTAGATTACTGTCATTATTATTGTGATGGGTTGGGTCACAGAAACCCCCTTGGGACTGACACCTGATGTACTGAGACTACCTCTGAGCCTGTTTTCTCTGCCAGCTTGGGACTTCAGTCTCTTGCCTGGTTTGAGCCAGACACTCTAGCTTGCTACAAACACAGATTCAAGTCTGAACCACATCCCCCACAAGCTGCAGGCTTCACTGAAAACAGCTTAAGAAGTGCTCCTGTCTCCAGCACTCAGATACCCAACTCCCAATGGGGTCAAAACCCCAAATAAATCCATTTTACCCTGTATAAAGCTTATACAGGGTAAACTCATAAATTGTTCACCCTCTATAACACTGATAGAGAGATATGCACAGCTGTTTGCCCTCCCCCGCAGGTATTAATACATACTCTGGGTTAATTAATAAGTAAAAAGTGATTTTATTAAATATAAAAAGTAGGATTTAAGTGGTTCGACGTTGCACAGACACAGTGAGAGACAGTCCCTGCCTTGGGGAGCTAACAGTCTAAATAGGCAAAGGAATCATTAGTATCTCACTTTTACAGAAAGGGAATTGAGGAACCCAGAGATACAATGATTCAACCAAGGAGACAGCAGGAATCAGTGGCAGAGCCAAGTAATGAACCTACATCTCCCAAATCCCAGTCCAGTGCTTTCTCACAAGACCATGTGCCCTCCTAGATGTCTTGGGTTTTTTTCTGGCCTGGACACCTGTACAATGAATGGGCACTTGCAAACAACTCTTTACATATAGGCCACTGAGCAGTCATCAGATGGTCACAATTCTTCGGTCATCTCCACCCAACCTAGATTCCAGCTGGGGAAGTATGCCAGAAGCTAAAGCCTTGGTCTAGCCTTGGTATTGTCAGGCCCCGATGCATCCAGTCCCCCCGTCCCCGTTTAAGTTTTACTTGCTGGTACAAATCCATCTTTGTGTCCTTGGCTATGCCTGATCGGATTTATTATTTCTTCTTCTCTCCATTAATAGAAGTATTAGTCATTTGGGGGAGGGGAAAAAATAGTATCCTGAAGACATGTCACCATTGATTATACTTCTAAACCAACTGAAATGCGCTTATTCCCAAATTCAGTTCAACGCGGTAGATTACAAGACAGCAACACACCATAAATTTCTGTATTTATGACATGTACTGCAATATATAGAGCTAGGTGCCAATTTTCTGTGACAAGTACATAGGAATTATTCAGAAAATACCACTCTCTTCAGTGCCAAATTTAGGGATAATTTATAGCTGCCTTGGTTTCCACACCTGGAGGATTGTGCCAGCTGTGTATTTCCCCAACCCTGTTACTTTTAATAACTCTTTGCCCATGGAATTAACAGCATTCACTAGCAAGGCTGTGATAAATGAAGTGTGTGTGTGTGTGGGGGGGGGGGTAGATCCCTTTTATGGACACCTAGCCAGCCAGTTAGCTGTAAAATCCCTCTTGGTAGCTGTTCTCTGCTGGCTTTACCTGTAAAGGGTTAAAAAGTAAAGAAAAGGGAGTGGGCACTTGACCAAAAGAGCCAATGGGAAGGCTAGAACATTTTAAAATTGGGAAAGAAGCGTTCCCTTTGTGTCTGTTGTGGTTCTCCGGGAAAAGAGGATAACAGAGGGCAGCAGGAATGCTGGGTAAAGTTTGAACCCAGTATGAAAACTCATCTTCCATACCTAGAAGGATTCGCTGGGACAGGGAATGTTTAGATAGATGTGATCAGGTTTATTTCTTTATTTTGGCTTGTGGATTCCTCTGTGCTAACCCCAGATGCTTTTGTTTGCTTGTAACCTTTAAGCTGAACCCCCAAGAAAGCTATTTTGGGTGCTTAATTTTAGGAATTGCTCTTTTAAAATCTAGCACTAGCCTAAGTTCTACATGTTTTTTCTTCCTTTTTATTTTTAATAAAATTTACCTTTTTTAAGAACAGGATTGGATTTTTGGTGTCCTAAGAGGTTTGTGCAGGTTGTTTGATTAGCTGGTAGCAACAGCTAATTTCCTTAGTTTTCTTTCTCAGATCTTCCCCAGGGTGTGTGTGTGTGAAAGGGCTTGACGGTACCCCACAGGGAGGAATTCCCAAGTGCTCTTTCCTGGGTCCAAGGATTTGTGGTTGGGTTTTTTTGCATTTGGGTGGTGGCAGCATTTACCAAGCCAAAGTCAGAGAAAAGCTGTAACCTTCAGAGTTTGATACAAGCCTGGAGTGGCCAGTATTAAATTTTCGAATCCTTGTGGGCCCCCACCTTCTGCACTCAAAGTGGCAGAGTGGGGAATCAACCTTGACAAAGGTGATTAGAAAAAACCTCTTTCGATACTGTATATCTGCACAAAGGACTCCCATGGGACCATATGGACACACAGTAGATTGCAAGACAGTATGAAACTCTGCTGAGCAGGGGAACAGGAAACAATGGCATACAGCTAGTGCAGCAGGAAAATCCATATCAAAAGTTTATCAGAATCCTGGGTTCTCACTAAACACCACAGACATTTGTACCAGAGATGGCGGACTTCCTCCATGTGTGTTTCCACTAGCATCTGAAATAGCTGTTGTAAATAATGTCACCCACGCAATAAGTCACCTTTGCAAAACTACCACCAGCAGCAGGCAGAAGTAGGGTGTGGGTGCAGGAAGAAAAGCAGTTAATCAGGCAGCTAACTATATTGGGCCACATCTTCAGATGGTACAAACTAATATGAGCGGCCAGGGTGCTAGCCTGGGTCTTGGGAGACTCCCTGTGTGACCTTGGCAAAGACAGTTCATCTCGACCAAATTTTTAAAGCTATTTCAGTGCCTAAAGATGCCACTAGGTACACAGTGGGATGTTCAAAAATGCCTAGGTGAGTTAGGTGCCTAACTCCCATTGACTCCAATGGGATAGGTGGCTATCCTGCTTAGGTTCTTTTGAAGAGCCCACTGAATGACTAGTTGCATCTTTAGGCACCTAAATACTTTAAAAATCGGGCACTCATTTCCCCAGCTGTCAAATGGGAATAATAGCACTTCCCTGCCTCACAGGGGTGTTATGGGGATAAATATGTCACGCTGTCTGGAGTGGCTCACGAGCCGAGTGCCAACCTCAGGGCAGATTGTCACAAACCTCAAACTGGTTATGACTTCTATACTTAGATTTTTGCCAACCAAGTACCAAGTGTGAATTTCTCCAACACTATCACAGTCCTCTTGGGCATTCAGATCTACCTTGCCACCCAGGCAACCTTGCCTTTATGATAAGATGATCCCTTACCCCCAAAATCACAACAGTATTTGGGTTACTCTCAGTCCCAAAGGACCAGTCACTTTATCCCAGGTCAATTGCACTTCAGATATCACACCAAAGACAACAACACTTGTAACTAATCCTATCATAAACTATCTAAAGCTTTATTAACTAAGAAAAAGAAATGAGAGTTATTTCCAAGGTTAAAGCAGATACACACGCACACAAATGAGTTACAATCTTAGGTTCCAAAAGGTAATAGAAACTGCTGTGATATGAAATCTTTCTCTATCCTCTAGTACTAACCCAAGCTAAGCAGCGTGGAGATCCCATGCTTATGCTTAGAAATATTGCCCTCTCCAGATTCCAAGCAGCGCAGTGATACAGATTCTTCTGGTCAGGGATTTTTATTACCTTTCCGCAGAGTTCAAACTGATGGGACAAGTGTTTGGGCCAGTCTCCTCTTTATGTGTGTTGGGGGGGGCTGGGGGGGGTGGAGAGGAATGAACAAAATCTTGTCCTTTGATGTTTCACAATGGCTCATTTGGTTTGTGGGCCTTCTTGTGATCAGGGTGAGCACTTTAAATTAATTAATGCTTCTTTCCTGTTTGATGAGGTACACAATTACAGAGGATTACAAAGCAAACATGCAACATAACTTTATACTGTGGGATACAGATGCTATAAGTGAGATCAATACATGCAACATCCTACAAGCATTTCATAAAATTTAAACACATGCTTATAAACTTAATATCTTTTCACAATGCTAACATAGAGGTGATCCATACTGGTTTCCAGCTATGCATTTGTCAGTGAAGTCTAGAGCCAGCATCACAAAATACATTACTAGAGTATCTGAACCCTTCACAATCGCTAATGGGGCCCTGTTGGTACCTAAGAACAGGTCTTCATTGTGGGGCTAAGTCCACCTAAGTTATGCAACTCCAGCTACATGCTTCTCATTCCAGTGGGGTACTGGTGTTGACGGGAGAGCGATCGGCGGTTGATTTAGTAGGTCTTCACTAGACCCACTAAAATCGACCCCCCATGGATCGATCGCCGTGCATCGATCCCCCGGTAAGTGGAGACAAGCCCTAAGATAGACCCATATAACTCCATTGATTGATTTGATTTGAATGCTACTATGCGGATTATATTTGTGTCAGTAAAGGCATTGCACACCCTGATGGCACTCATACTAAACGGATCTGATTCTTCCCTGGGTTACACTGGTGTAACGCCAGCGAAGGCAATGAAGTCTGATTTACACTGATGTAAGGGAGAAGAGACGTAGGCCCCATATGTTTTCTCAAATGCACATAAATCCATTGTATTTTGCTGACTATAAAGTTAACGCCAATAAGGCTTCCTTTTTCTAACTTTTTTCCTAGCTGAATTTGTGGCAGAATGGGAAGCAAAACAACCTATTTCAAAGGTAACGTTATGTTTCTGAACATGTAATCCAGATACAGCTTAAGGACATTGTCTCTGACTTCATGTTGTGCTAGAATGTAAAATTATGGAACTGTCAAATCACTGTAGCATGCGTTGTTTTACATAACATTGCTACAAAGTGATGTGTGTGAGGTCATATGATCTGGATCTTTCCTGGTGAGCATAACTGAAAGATGCAGATGGTAGACCGACGGGGAATATGTGACAACTAAAGGAAAATATATTACCCAGAAAAATCTAAGGTCATTTCTTTCCTCCAGAAAATAAATTTTCATCGCAGAATTTAGGTTAGTTAAGTTGTCTCATACAAGATTTTTCAGTATACCCGCCCCGCAACTTAAAAAGTAGGATGATTTCGGAATTTAAAGAATGGAAAAAAAGCTTGATCCACATACTCCTTGCTACCACCTAGCAGGGGACTGAGATTCAGGAATCTCATTAACTTGCTATGTGGCTTTAAACAAGCTACTTAAACTCCGCCTCAGTTTCTTTATCTGTAAAATGAGACTCACTATAATTTCTAACTTTGTGGGAGGGGCAGTGTGAGTAAAACAGTGCTGAGGTATATTAGTGAAATCACAAGGCAGACTAACCTCAAAATCTAAATGTAGGGCTAGGTTCACTAAAAGGTTTATCAGCATTCAGGAAGAATGACTGTTCACGGTATATAGCTGGTACCAGGTTCAACAGGAGTGGAAACCCAGACACGTGAATTAACGCTTCATTTGCGCTGAGCAGAGTAGTATTTTCTGAATAACTCTGGGCATCCATCACAGAAATTCCACATTACACTACATATTGTGGGGCAGGTCGGCAGCTGGGCTAGCAAATAGAGGCCATTTTGAATTGGTTGCCACTCAAAATGGTACAAAACATACTGGTTTCAGCTGAGTTTCATGCGGTGTTTTGGATTTTATTGCATTCTGAAACATGGAAGACTATCAGGGGATATGAACAGACAAGGGAAGGTGAAAAATAGTTCGGTGCCAGAAGTGCCAGTTTTTTACCCAGCTCCCAGCAACACAACCTGCTGCCATTCATATGTTCCAAATCTATTGGGTCTGTCTAGTGAATGCGGGGCCGGAACACACAGCTCCTACCCACCCACCAGACTCTGGTTTCTGCTTGCTTGTAATTGTTTTCTGTAGGAGAAGCCTGTGTCTGTCTATTCCTCCTCCATTCTCTGTTGCTTTCAGGGAGTAGCTGTCTGGTTTGCTCCACCCATTTCAGGGAAGGTGGGGGTGTGGCAAACAAGAGGCCCCCTCTATACTAAATTCCTATATATACAAGGTTTCCCCAACAGACCAGTGAATGCTGGAGCATCTCTCAGTCAGGCAGTGTCAACGGGACAGTGGTAGGAAAGGAGACTCTGATCTCACTGCTGCATGATGGGGAAAGACAGTCAGGACCATGTTGGCTCCTTCTCATAAGATCAGAACTCCAATGGATTTAGTGAGGAGAGGGCCAGATGGACAACGTATAGATAGATACCCTGGTGATAAATGTGGGATAATTAAATCTACCTAGTCTATTAATTGAATGTAAGTGGACAATTAAGAAAAAATGCATTAAATAAGAGAAGAACTGAAGCTTGAGTGTGGCCCTCTTAGATGGAATCAGTGTTACTATTGGCAGTGCCTAGATGCAATGTTGAGGAGCTGTTGAGAAATGCTCAGATCAAACAATGAGGGGCAAAATAAAATAAATACAACGTATTCAAGTTAACATGACCAAAGATGAAATGACTTCCACTGGGAGACACTAACAGTGCTTTAGGATTGTCAATTTCTGCATTTCCCAATTGTAGTTTAACGGTACAGCTTTAAAGTTACATTAATACAGGGTTCATAGTTTGATAGTTTTGCATTTAAGATGCTATCAAGGGACATGGCAAATTACTTGGCCCCCTGACTGAAGATCAGCCAGGTCTGGATCAGGAAAAAATGGCTATTTACGGTAAGTACCAAAACAACTAACTTTATGTTTTATTTACAGAGTGTTTTCCAGTCAATAGAATGATTATAATAATTATTTTACATTTTACATATTGTGGTAGCACCTAGAGTTCAGCTCGGTTGGAGCCTCATTGGGCACTCTACAAACAGAGGGAAATGATAGTCCCTGCCTCCAAAGAGCTTGCAATCTTAAAGATAAGGGTAACAAAAATCTGGCCCCATTGACTTCAGTGGGGCCAGGCTTTCACCTGAATGTAAATAGATGGAGGAAAGAAACAATTGAGTTGGGGTGGGGGCTGGTGGGGATAACAAGCACAGTAGGACGTGGGCAATTCTTAGGCAAATAAGGGCAATAACAGTGACTCGCCACCCACCCAGTCAATTTTACAGAACCCAGTGCAATGCAGAATATGTCTGCACTGCAATCCAAGGTCTAAGTGTAGCCTGGGTAGGCGTGCCCACGCTAGCACAGCTGAAAATAGCAGTCTAGATCAGGGGTCGGCAACTTTTCAGAAGCGGTGTGCCGAGCCTTCATTTATTCACTCTAATTTAAGTTTTCGTGTGCCAGTAATACATTTTAATGTTTTTAGAAGGTCCCTTTCTATAAGTCTATAATATATAACTGAACTATTGTTGTATGTAAAGTAAATAAGGTTTTTAAAATGTTTAAGAAGCTTCATTTAAAATTAAATTAAAATGCAGAGCCCTCTGGACCAGTGGCCAGGATCTGGGCAGTCTGAGTGCCACTGAAAATCAGTTCATGTGCCGCCTTCGGCACGCATGCCATAGGTTGCCTACCCCTGGTCTAGATGCATGGCCATGGACTACAGCATGGGCTAGCAAGGTGAGTACGTACCCAGGGCCCCTGGCAACGTGTGCAGCCTGTACTGCCTTATTTCTACTGCTATTTTTAGCTATACTAGAGCAGAGGTGGCTGCTCAAGCCACAATTACACCTTGGATTGCACTGTCATCGTAGAATAATAGAAATATAGGACTGGAAGGGATCACAAGAAATCAGCTAGTCCACTCGCTCCCCCCCCCTGCACTCACGTACCCCTACAGGTTTCATTCTCAGGAATCACTTCCTCTGCCCCTGAAATGCAGCCACTCTAGATACAGAAAATGGGGTAGCAGAAAGGATGTTCTCTCCCATCAGCTATATTTGTAAGCACTCCACTGGCTGTTCTGAGCTGTATAGAATGCTCATGCCCTGCAGTGTGACATTAATAATTGAACAAATAACTTGCTCTTTTGAGAGTATTATTTTATGGAGCGTGAATGGCACTGAACCCAACGCGGAAAAAAACAGCAGCATGCCTTCTGGACCAGTACCAGCAACAAGGGTTGGCAAAAGGACCGACTTAAATACCGAAGATCCAACAAGGATCAGAACGACTGTGACTTTTTCCTTTCCCCTTCATTTTCATCTTAACAAACTACAGCAGAGAGAAATTAACACGTGAGAGGAGAATCCCCAGTTGCGGCTCAGCATGCACATAGTGCTCAGTATCCCAGATAGCTTCTAAGGAAAAGAAACACAGCTCAGATCGTGAGCTGAGAGCCACATGCAATTAGAATGCTTAGACAGCCACTGTAAACTGTCCAAAATGTCTCCATGCAGGCATAGAGTAAATTGCACTTTCATTATGACAGTAACATGTGCCTTAGATCACATCCCCTTAAACTCCGGAATGCCGTCCTTTTCTCTTGATCTGTTCGCAATGGAAGAAGCGGTGATATTCTTAGCCCCCAGCTCCATATTTTTCCTACCAACCTTCAAAGCATCCTCAGGTGTCCTGACTGCAAAGAGAATTTGAAGTAACTGAATAAAATAAAATATCTATATGTATTTGCAGGGCAGATTTTTAGATATCATTGAAGAGAAAATGAGATTGGAAGGCAGGAGAGAGAATGGGCTGATCTGGAATCTATGCAAACTACGTGTTGAATAAAAAAAACAAGCCCTTAAAATAATAATTTGCTAGAAGAGGTGAATTTGATCTGGATAAGTTTTATGAATCGAAACACACTGGGCTATACCCCTCCCCCCATTAGGAGGGCTACAAAACGCTACTTAGAGTTAACCTCAGTGGGCAGCTGGAGGTTAAAGTGTGAAGGGAGGTCAGGCCAGAATACAATGCACACTGGCAAGTTTCCTCAGTGTAATGATCTTAGTTGGCTGCCCCAAGCTGTCATAATTTAAAGTAGCCTCAGCTGCACCCAGGAATTGGGGGCAGAACCTCACCTCTGTAACTCTCTTGGGGGCATGAGGGCAGCTGGCATGTTGTGAACAAAAAGAAGAGCTGGTGATGTGCTTGTAGAAAACACAGTTCTGAAGAGGACAGCCAGTCTTTAACTGTTGCATTCTGGCAGTGCCTAGGAGCTCCAGTTGTAGAGCAGGACCCCATTGTGCTAGATGCTGTACAAACAGAACAAAAAGCAGGCCCTAGCCCAAAGAGACCTCATGCTCCCTCTTCATTGGCGCCATCACTATAGATACTCTAACCTGTACTACTGAGGCCTCCCTGGGTTATTCTGCCAGCTGCAAGATGCTGAACCCCTCCCAAAGTGTCTGACAGAGTTTCCTCTGGCCTGCTAGGCCTCTTCTGCTGCTGCCATCTTGCACCCTGGCATCCCCAGTGGAAAGCCAAGGAGCAATACTGGGAAAGTCATCACTTTCAATGTGCAGCAGCAGTCAAAAAAGCAAACAGAATGGTAGAACCATTAGGAACGGGCTAGATAAAAAGACAGAAAATATCATAATGCCACTATATAAATCCATGGTACACCCACATCTTCACTACTGTGTGGAGTTCTGGTCACCCCAGCTCAATATATATATATTAGAATTGGAAAAGGTACAGAGAAGGGCAACACAAATGATTAAGGGTATGGAACAGCTTTCCTCTGAGGAAAGATTAACAAGACAGGGACCGTTCTGTTTGGAAAAGAGATGACTAAGGGGCGATATGCTAGAGGACTGTAAAATCATGACTGGAGTGGAGAAAAAGTGTTAGTTACTCCTTCACATAACACAGAAACCAGGGGTCACCAAATGAAATTAATGGGCAGCAGGTTAAAAAGCAAAGCAAAGAAAGTCCTTCTTCGCACAATGCAGTCAACCTGTGGAACTTGTTATCAGGGATGTGGTGAAGGCCAAAACTATAACAGGGTTCAAAAAGAATTAGATAAGTTCCTGGAGGATAGGTCCATCAATGGCTATTAGCCAATATGGTAAGAGATGCAATCCCATGCTCTGGGTGTCCCTAGCCTCTGACTGGCCGAAGCTCAGAGTGGACAACAGGGAACGGATCATTCATTAATTGCCCTGTTATGTTCATTCCCTCTGAAGCATTTGGCATTGGCCACTGTTGGAAGATAGGATACTGGGTTAGATGGATTACTGGTCTGATCCAGTATGGCCATTGCTATGTTGTACTTTGCTCAAAGGGGGAAAACACTGGAATGCAGAGGGCTGGCACGTTTACCTCAGCCTTGTGAGAAGGGGTGTGTGTGCAGTGGGGAGGGGGAGTGGATGTAGTGGCTACGTGGAAGGGCCTCTATACCCCATCATGCCCCGGAACAGGGACTTGCATCAACTGAAATACTGGGAGTCTCAGGATCCAGTTTACGTTTTCTTATCCATTTCACGTTCACACAGGGGGAATTCGGCTCTGTGCAGTGGGCCAGCCCCAGGCCTAAGCACCACTTTAAGTCCCCTTCAAAACAAGGCAGAGTGATGCAAAGTCCTGCATAGAGATGAATTTCACTCACAGTTACTCCCATCTCTGCCCTGTGATCCTCCTACTCTCATCTCCTTTGTTTGCCCATCTTTTTAATCTCCGCATGACAGAGCGCTGCAGCGGCTAAGGAGGGGGTCAGGTTCAAACTGTATTCAGCTTCCCTTGCACTGGATCCATTTCCAGGCTGACTTGGCTGCTAAAGGGGTAGGTTAGTCCTTTAAAATCCTCTGACTGCCCAGCGCTGTTGAAACACTTCTCGTCTACACAGAGACACCTGTCAGGTTTGAAAATGACAATAGTGGCACCAATTAACAAACCCACAACACACACCTCTCTAGCTCTGCCAGTCTCGTTAATTGCCACCACGTTTAATACTTTACTTCCCTGTTAAAAGGTTATTTAGAAGAGGGCTGAAGCCAGACATGCTTCTGAGCTGATGTTTTATTTGACACACACTGGGCTGTGTGATTTCCATTCAGCCCCTCGCACTGAGGACTGAAATTTGATTCCACTTGCCCCACATATGTTGATCTAGATCAGTATCTAGCATGATACTTGCATGAGTCTACTAGGTCTTTTCCACTGCTGCCATCTTCCACCATGGCATCCCCAGTGGAAAGACCAGGAGCAATACTGGGGAAGTCATCACTTTCAATGTGCAGTCAAAAGAGTCTACAGAATGTCAGGAACCATAAGGAAAGGGACAGATAAGACAGATTTGTTTGGTTCCCCATCCTGGTGCTGCTACCCAAATTGCAGCTGAGGTTCTCTTTGGATATAGCCATGGCTTGGGGGGGCGAGGAGGGAGGGTGGGTTTCACCTGCTTCTCTGGACCTAGTCAGAACTATTCACAGTTTCCACAAGTAACCAGATCAATGAACCACGAACATTTTAGATACATTTTTTTTAATGAAAAGCTATCAGTATTTATCTATGCTGTGCTCCTCGCTGTAGTATCTGAGGGCCTCTGGAATGCAGAGTTGTACTGTAACTCTGGTAGGACAGCATACAGGACAGGAACGATGGCAGCACAATACACAGGACCGGGGCCAAAATGTTCAACTTTGGTTGCTTCATCTGCATCTGTATTTGGGTACCTAAGTGAGGTCTGATTTGCAGAGATAATGAGCACCCACAGCTCCCAGGAAAAAAATCAAACCACTCTTGTTTAGGTGCCTACATACAGCATTCAATTCCCAATTTCAAGTAAGTGAGGCCTTAACCTATCTGTGCCATAGCATTCCCATCCCTAAAGTGGGGTTACTATGCCTATTGAGAGGCATAATCCATTGATGTTTGTCAAGTGCTTAGAGGTCCTTGGATAGAAAAGAGCAACGTATGATAAAAGCACAGGGACTAGGACTAATAATTTGTTTGTCCCTGTAGCTTAGGGATATCTTCTCTCAGTGACAGTGGACGCAGAAACAGCATTAGCAGAAATAGTGGTATAACTGGAACCCCTCCTTTGCTTGAAGTCATGAGAGCATTAAGCTTTTATAAACAGAAAATCCCACAGACTTTTCAATAGCTGCTTATTTGGGGCTTTTAAAATTTGTTTTCTGAGCTCTCCTACTCCATAATGTTCTTAAGCCTCATCAAGGTCTAAAAAAAAAGGTTATCCTTGGATTTGAAAGTACATATTGTAACAGATTTGAATAATTCCTTGCCAATAACAAACCTACGTGTCACTTTTCCAAGAGACGGAGTCAGACAGGCAGGATAAAAAGGAATAGTGAGGAGTGGTTTCCCTAGCAACATGCACAACTTGAAAAGGTTTGGAACTTCCCCCACCTACACATGGATCTGTTTTTTTTTTTAAAGTTTAGACATTCTGATTTGAAGAGGAAGCAGGGATGTGAATCAAGCAGCTGAAACCAGAATGCTCACAGCTGACAGAAGCAGGTGCATGTATTAGGTAAATTACTCATGCTGCCTGTGCTCTGGCAGGGATCTGTATTTGGCCCTTCTGGGGCTGGTTTCCAGGGTCTCTAGAGAATACCAGGTTCTTATACACAGCGTGCAGGGTCAGAGCTGACTGTGCTCACTCTTGGCCTCCATCAGTCCCATGTTCTGAAGTGGAAACAACCTGCTTCCAGTGCAAAGGTCAATACACACCAATTATGTGGGATGGAGTAATGCTGGAGGGCCCAGTCATTATTTCAGTAGGAGGATGGTGAAGCACTGGAATGGGTTACCTAGGGAGGTGATGGAATCTCCATCCTTAGAGGTTTTTAAGGCCCGGTTTGACAAAGCCTTGGCTGGGATGATTTATCATAGAATCATAGAATATCAGGGTTGGAAGGGACCTCAAGAGGTCATCTAGTCCAACCCCCTGCTCAAAGCAGGACCAATTCCCAACTAAATCATCCCAGCCAGGGCTTTGTCAAGCCGGGCCTTAAAAACCTCCAAGGAAGGAGACTCCACCACCTCCCTAGGTAATGCATTCCAGTGCTTCACCACCCTCCTAGTGAAATAGTGTTTCCTAATATCCAACCTGGACCTCCCCCACTGCAACTTGAGACCATTGCTCCTTGTTCTGTCATCTGCCACCACTGAGAACAGCCGAGCTCCATCCTCTTTGGAACCCCCCTTCAGGTAGTTGAAGGCTGCTATCAAATCCCCCCTCATTCTTCTCTTCTGGAGACTAAACAATCCCAGTTCCCTCAGCCTCTCCTCAGAAGTCATGTGCTCCAGACCCCTAATCATTTTTGTTGCCCTCCGCTGGACTCTTTCCAATTTTTCCACATCCTTCTTGTAGTGTGGGGCCCAAAACTGGACACAGTATTCCAGATGAGGCCTCACCAATGTCGAATAAAGGGGAACGATCACGTTCCTCGATCTGCTGGCAATGCCCCTACTTATACAGCCCAAAATGCCGTTAGTCTTCTTGGCAACAAGAGCACACTGTTGACTCATATCCAGCTTCTCGTCCACTGTGACCCCTAGGTCTTTTTCTGCAGAACTGCTACCTAGCCATTCGGTCCCTAGTCTGTAGCAGTGCATGGGATTCTTCCGTCCTAAGTGCAGGACTCTGCACTTGTCCTTGTTGAACCTCATCAGGGTTTTTTTGGCCCAATCCTCTAATTTTTCTGGGTCCCTCTGTATACGATCCCTACCCTCTAGTGTATCTACCACGCCTCCTAGTTTAGTGTCATCTGCAAACTTGCTGAGAGTGCAGTCCACACCATCCTCCAGATCATTAATAAAGATATTAAACAAAACTGGGCCCAGGACCGACTCTTGAGGCACTCCACTTGAAACCGGCTGCCAACTAGACATGGAGCCATTGATCACTACCCGTTGAGCCCGATGATCTAGCCAGCTTTCTATCCACCTTACAGTCCATTCATCCAGCCCATACTTCTTTAACTTGGCGGCAAGAATACTGTGGGAGACCGTATCAAAAGCTTTACTAAAGTCAAGAAATAACACATTCACTGCTTTCCCCTCATCCACAGAGCCAGTTATCTCCTCATAGAAGACAATTAGGTTAGTCAGGCACGACTTCCCCTTCGTGAATCCATGCTGACTGTTCCTGATCACTTTCCTCTCCTCTAAGTGTTTCATAATTGATTCCTTGAGGACCTGCTCCATGATTTTTTCAGGGACTGAGGTGAGGCTGACTGGCCTGTAGTTCCCTGGATCCTCCTTCTTCCCTTTTTTAAAGATGGGCACTACATTAGCCTTTTTCCAGTCATCTGGGACCTCCCCCGATCGCCATGAGTTTTCAAAAATAATGGCTAATTTAGTTGGTGTTGGTCCTGCTTTGAGCAGGGGATTGGACTAGATGACCTCATGAGGTCTCTTCCAACCCTAATATTCTATGATTCTATGACAAGAGCTAAGCACCCTCAATTACCACAGACCCTCGATGGAACTGAGGGAGTCCAGCAGATCACAGGAGGCACCCAGCACCACCAATGAGCTATGGGGATGCAGGTGAGCTTCTTTTTCAGAGAGTCAGCCTCATATAAAGGAGATTCCGATTATTTATTTGTTTTATGGTAGCGCCTATAGGCTCCTACCAAGATCGGGCCCTGGTTGCTCAAGGCACTGAGCAAACACACTGAAAGAGGCACTGTCCCAAAGCATTCATGAGATGAGGGAGGGGAGAAAGGAAGCATCATCCCCATTTTACAGATGGGGAACAGACAATAAAGCCCAGATCCTAAAAGGTATTTAGGCACCTAACTCCCATTAATTTCAATGGGAGCTAGGCACCTAAATACCTTTGAGGATGTGGGCCTAAGTGAAACAGGGAGTCTGTAGCAGGGTTGAGAACTGGACACAGATCTTTTGATACCCAGTCCAGTGCCTTAACTGCAAGACCATTCTTCTGCCTTGCATTTTGTAAAAAGTGAATCTCTGAGCCCTTCTCCGGAGAGAGCCTGGGACGCATAAAGCTTTGCAAACTGAGTGCAAAGACTGAAGGGCATGCACAGCTGGACTCCACTTCTGCAGTATAAGATGGTAAAGATTCCTTCCCACCACTGGCCTCCAACGCTGGAGCTTTTTATATAAAGGTGTCAGTTAAGTTCAGGATTAGCCTGGCAATTCATCTATCTAACCTTTGCCAGGTTCCTCACACCGATAAATGGCACCATGGCATAATGGTTGTGACCGGGGTCCCAATTGGGGCCAGCTGAGGGCACTCAATTAGGGTGAACTGCAAAGAATGGGGTAGATAATCCCCAAAGCTGGTGGATATTTTCAATACTTTACCAGAAACCAACAACACAGCTCCCTTAAAGTAACCCAGCCTCAGGCCTCCATCCAGGTACCCAAGTCAAATATGATAAAGATTTCTGAAAATCTTATTTCATCATATAAAATAAAAGGTTCTACCAATCCCAAAGGATCAGACACATTACCTTCTAGGTTAATGAATATTCCAGATCTTATCCAAATACACACTTACAGCCAATTCTTATTAACTAAACTAATATTTATTAAAAAAGAAAAGGGAGAGAGTATGGTTAAAAGATCAATATACATACAGACATGAGTTCAGTTCTTGAGGTTCAGATACATAGTAGAGATGGTGAGCTGTGTAGTTGCCAACAGTTCCTTTAGAATTTAGTTCGTAGGTTATAATCCAATGTCCAATATAATTCCAGGGTGTACCAGCTTAACTGGGATCTCATCTTGCAACTCAAGGATCTTTTATACAATTTCAGGCCTTCTTTGACAAGTTGGAGCCCCTCCGGGAACAACAGGCACTGATTTCCTAAGCATGGTCCTTAATTATTCACACAGATTAACATATGGCAATTTATCCATCAGGTAGTCTACCACTGGTACATAGCTATACGAATTAACATAAGACAACCCCCTGTTCCTTCACCATTCACCTATGATTTGCTACAGGTTTCAAAGAGAGATGAATATGGAGATATCCTGTGCCTACACTTCATTTAAATGCTAGGATGTTCTTTTGATCTTTGAATGATCAGAATACAGCATAGACAAGGACTGTTGATTACATTGTTGACCACTACCCATACATATGTAAATGCACAAAACTACAAACATTATCTCCCCACATGTCTTAAGGGTTGAATTTGATTCATTTATTTTGCAGGATGTTTAACCCTTTCTGGCCATGTGCCACAATAGTCAGGGTTACAAATTGGTTATATTTGTGGCGAGGGCAGCAAAAAATAATGTCACAACCTACCCCAAATGCAAAGGCAAGCCCTGCTTTTTAAAGAGTTCAACCCCCTCCAGTTTCACCCAGCATTGGTGAAAGAGGAGCTCCGTTCCAGGATTCCCTACCAGTGTCTCCAGGAACACATGGGACACACCCACCATGAAGCCTCAGGAATCTTCTCCATCACCACATCTGCTCCAGCAAGACATGAGGAGGAGGAGAAGAGGCTAAACTTCTGCTGCAAGTCCTGTAGCTCACCTCTCCCTCCCACCCCCGCCAAGCACCAATTTGGAGTTTGGTTCTAGAAGACAGTGTAGAGCTCTATTTCCCCCCCCCCCCCCCGCCCCCAAACACATTCAAACACCCTCTAGGAGACATTGACTAGATTAGGGAGGCCTACTCCCCTAGCCCTACGCACAGTAACTATGGGTGACCTCCAGTGGAGCTCAGAGAGGATCCTTTCCTCCATCTGAGCAACCTACTCCCAGCCAGAGGCCACAGGACAACTCTGCACTGCCTCTCCCTTTCCGCTGCTCCACAGAGTAGCTTCAGCAGCAGCAGGAGAGAGAAGCATGGTAGGTTGAGAAGCACTGAGCTAACAGCTGGAGCATTGATAAATTTATAGATTTGGAAGGGTATGTAATTAATATATTTGATTTTTGTAGAGGAGGAGGATATAGAATTGACTTGGGGCCGGGAGAGGGTTGTGAACAGCATGGAATGATTTTTGTGGGAGATAGGGATAGTGTACTTTCCCCCGGGAATGCCATGTGTATTGCTAACTGAGGCAGAACATTTTTTTTGCGGGGCAGGGAGGAGTCCGTTAAGATTCTGGCAGCATGTCACTGCTCAGCCCCTCCCAGGATAAGCACTTAGGCCATGTATATACTACGAAAATATGTCAACCTAACTTACATCGGCTATATCCACCGCAATTATTAAATCACTTGTATGCGTGCACACCTGGCTCCTTGTGTTGGCGGTGTGCGTCCTCACCAGGAGCACTTCCATCGATTGTTTTGTCAGCGTGGGGCATTGTGGGATAACTCCTGAAGGCCAGTAGCAATCGATGTAAGCAACACAGTGTCTTCACTGAATCGACCTAATTACATCAACTGTGACTCTACGCTAATTTGGGATGTGGTATTACTAAATTGGCCTAGAAAGGCACTTATGTTGGGGGGAGCCAAATTTAAGTAAAAGACACTTCCACAGCTAACGTCAACCTAACCATCAAGCGTAGACTAGGCCTCAGTCTATCCTGCAACCCTTACATACAAATTAGCCTTTGTTCATCACTAAATAGTCCATTTAGCATCACATTCTCATAGGCTTTCCCACAGCAGCCATCTCCCTACTATGGGATGGACTATGCATGTAAGTAGAGTTGATTATTCACTTAAGGAAGAGCTGTGGGACCAGCCAGGCAGTGACCATCTTGCTCAACTCTGTTGTTGGCTAAACAAGGAGGGTCCAGGCCTGAAAACTGCTGACAGGCTCCTGAAGATGAACAGGGCTGTTTTCCCTCTAATGCTAGCCCCGTTTTGTGTTTTGTTTTTCAAATCCAAGGGGCTTGCCGCCTTAGTCTGAACTTTCATTGGCTTTATGATGATGCAGCAGAGTTATTCCTGATTTACAACAGCATAACTGAGACCTGGAAATGGCCTATCAAGCTCAGACAATACATAGGAGTATCTGGGGTTAAATCCTGGCCCCAGTTAAATCAATAGGATTTTGCCAGTCATTTCAATGTGGCCCAGAATTTCACACATAAATTTTTATGGGTATATCAAGTTGAGTTGGCCTAGCTTCTGTGAGAGTGGCCTCACTCTGAAACAACACACAAACTGCTGTGCCCACACATGTGCTTCACTCACGTCCCATCATTTCTAGCACTGAAGTAAGATGAGTTGTGCTGTGAAGTCTTTCCCAGTGATTTGTGGGAGAACTTGCCTGTAATTTCTGAGCACATAAAGGTGCAGAACTAGTGGCACTTGCATGGTGCTAGCCTGTAGTCTGTAGCCACAGAGAGTTAGGTTGGGTTAGCAGCTGACTAGTTGTGCTCACTATGTTCTTAGCCTATAAGAACATAAGAGTGGCCATACTGGGTCAGACCAATGGTCCATCTAGCCCAGTACCCTGTCTTCTGACAGCAGAGAGTGCCACATACTTCAGAGGGAATGAACAGAGCAGGGCAATTATTGAGTGATCCATCCCCTGTTGTCCAGCCCCAGCTTCTGGCAGTCAGAGGTTTAGGGACACCAAGAGCATGGGGTTGTGTCCCTGATCATCTTGGCTAATAGCCATTGATGGACCTATTGTGTCATCTAATTATTTTTTGAACCCAATTATAGTTTTGGCCTTCATAACATCCCCTGGAAACAAGTTCCAAAAGTTGATTGTGTGCTGTGTGGAATACTTCCTTATGTTGGTGTCAAATCCACTGCCTATTCATTTCATTGGGTGACCCCTCGATCATGTGTTATGTGAAAGGGTAAATAATATTTCCCTATTCAGATCCTTCACCCCTTTCATGCTTTTTATACACCCTGTAGTTGTCTCTTTTCTAAGATGAACAGTGCCAGTCTTTAATCTCTCTAAGGAAGCAGTTCCATACCCCTAAAATCATTTTTGTTGCCCTTTTCTGAACTTTTTCCAATTCTAGTCTTTTTTGAGATAGGGTGACCAGAACTGCATGCAGTATTCAGTTGTGGGTCTACAGTGGATTTATATAGTAGTACTATGATATTTTCTGTCTTATTATCTAACCATTTCTTAATGGTTCCTAACATTTTTAGCTTTTTTGACTGCTGCAGCACGTTGAACAGATGTTTTCAGAGAACTATCCACAGAGACTCCAAGATCTCATTCTTGAGTGGTAACAGCTAATTTAGATCCCATCGTTTTGTATGTAGTTGGGATTATGTTTTCCAGTGTGCATTATTTTCAATTTATCAACATTGAATTTCATCTTCCATTTTGTTGCCCAGTCACCCAATTTTGTGAGATCCCTTTGTAGCTCTTCACATTCAGCTTTGGAGCTAACTACTTTCTGTAATTTTGTATCATCTGCAAACTCAACTGTTTACTCCTTTTTCCAGATCATTTACGAGTATGTTGGACAGCACTGTTCCCAGTACAGATGGTTTCCTCCCCACCTCTGCTATTTACCTCTTTCCACTGTGGACACTGACCATTTGTTCCCACCCTTTGTTTCCTATCATTTATCTAGTTACTCATGAGAACACCTTTCCTCTATCCCAGTGTTTCCCAAACTTGGGACGCCGCTTGTGTAGGGAAAGCCCCTGGCGGGCCGGTTTGTTTACCTGCTGGGTCCGCAGGTCCGGCCGATTGCGGCTCCCACTGGCCGTGGCTCGCTGCTCCAAGCCAATGGGAACTACTGGAAGCGGCGGCCAGTACGTCCCTCTATCCCATCACTGCCTACTTTTCTTATGAGACTTTGGTGAAGGACATTGTCAAAAGTTATCAGAAAAGTATACTATATCCACTGGATCACCTTGTCCACGTGTTTGCTGACCCCCTCAAAGAATTCTAATGGATTAGTGAGGCATGTTTTCCCTTTAGAAGAGCTGTTTGACTCTTCCCCAATGTATCATGTTCATCTATGCATCTGATAATTCATCTCGGCTCCCTTTCAGGCCAGCTAATTTGAGTTAAAGAGACCCACCACATTTGAGGGTTTTCATGTGTGGATGGGACTTGAATTTGGGGCAACATTCAAGTTATATGTCAGTTTAACTTTGAAGGGAAGACAAGCTGTAAATGTTTAGTACCAAATCCTACTCAGATTTATTTGAAAGAATACAGATATTAGGGGAAATTAAGTTCAGAATGATGGCTTAATTTGAAACCCTCAATAAATCATCAACTGAGGATGAAGGGCTGATATCCCAGGGAAGAGTAGTAGGTAGCACCATTCTGAAGTTATTCAAAACTTATCTGCTCTAGGTTAACCACCAGTTTTTCAGCAGGATGTAGAATTTCACACAGTGATTCCTACAGCCTGTGTTGTGCAGAAGGTCAAACTAGATGATCTAATTGGCCCTTACGCCCTCTAAAAATCTATTAAGTGAAAAGAAGGCTGTAAGATCTCAACCAACTTCCTGCTATATGTCCATGTTCAATGCTCTATTTACTTCCCACCAATCATCTTATTGATCTCTCTCAACTTAATATGCGAGGTATCATACTAAACAATCTACAGATGACATCTTCCTCTGATTTACTTGAAAAAAAAGCTTCGCTTAGCCTTTGGAAGTAATTAGGGTTTAAAAAAAATAGCTATTCTACATATTCATTTGCTTTCACAAAAATTAATTTGAACAAACTCTGGAAATATGCTTTAATACATTTGCAATTCCCATCAGAGTAAGGCAAATTGTCTCTTTTCATGGGATGCCCAATCAGAGGCTCCATCTCACTGATTAACTGGAAGCATGCAAACAGAAATCCACTGGGAACCACACGAAGTCCCAACTTCTTATTTGTTTAACTATCATTGCATATTTATAAATTATAACAGACTTCGCTAATTAATTTTATATCATGCAAATAACATTGCTTTGTAACAACCGGCTCTATTAGCAAAACTGTTGCCAGAAAACCATAGCAGGCTGCAGTCGTAGTTAGTTTGAAAGGAAATGAAAGACAGCCAGAGCAGAAACTAGTGCATTGCCTCACTCATGAGAGGTAATTACTGACTCCAAAATATGAATATAAAAAGCCATTCAATAAACTGACACCTTCTGCACATGAAGTCCCCGGAATGTTTTTAAGACTGTCAAACACAAAAGACATGTACACATAAAAACATGATCTAGACACAAGCCAACCAAAATAACAGAGTGAAGAAGCTGCAACAGCTTTCCTTATATGCCTAAGTATTGCAAGCACACATGCCCAAGGAGGGCCTATTCCTGTGCTGAGTGCTCCCTTTGGCTACACTGGTTACTCAGCATTTGGCCGGGGGAGGCTCATGTGATTTGCAGCCTGCTCAAGTCGTGGGGACATTTGCTTGAAATTCAGAAAATGTGGGTGCTATGTGCAGCTCTGGCAAGTGGCCTGCTGTGTGATCTTGGGCAAGTCACGTCCCTGCTTTGTGCTTCTGTTTCCCCCTCCCACTGTTTATCTATTTAGACAGCCAGAAATTCAGGGCAAGTACCAAGTACCTACCACAGTGGGGCTCTGATCTTGACCGGGGCCTGTGGGCAATACCATCAGTCACCTAAAGCTCCACGATGAGGACTGTGGTCAGCAACTTCACTTCTTTAGCACAATGGAACTTTCTACCACCAGGGTAAAGGTCGTCTGTGCAAGAGACAGAGCTCTCTGCAGGGATGGTCCAAGACGAGCTCCCTCTGGGATGCAGGGCCATCACACACACCTCACCACCTTCCTCGCCAAGTGCAAGGCTCACTTCTTCAGCCTGCCTTCTCTAGCAAAAACATAGCACATTGTGTACGGTGAGCTTCCTCCTTGGGGAGAGAGTGAGCCACACATGACCAAAGTTAGTCATGTCATATAATGCACTCCTGGAAGGCACCTGCTACTATGGCGATTAGGGTGGTAGAGGAGCCTGAATAGAATAGAATAATACTAATAACTGCTATTCTAGTGACTCTGATAATGTGTCAGAGACCAGGCCATTTGCACTGCAGATTTAGCCATTAAAGGGCAGAGTTTGGGGTTGCTATAGCTGCCTTAAAAATAGACCCAAATCTGACCTACCACAAATTGTTATAATCTGGTAGGGAAAGCCCTCTGGATTCTAAATATGCAGATGTAGACCCCCAGCAGGTGTCATTCTGCACGGCACGATTGAGGAAAAGGAGAGCTTCAACCCTGGGCCAGTTCCTCAGTTGGCTTAAATCGGTATAACCCTATTGACGCTATGCTGATTTACATTTGTACGCCATATCATTGATATTAACATTATATTTTTACGTTAATATTCTCTTGTTAATAATAAAGGAAGCCAGTAGCTAATGCGGCACATTTCTACAAGTGTCATATATTGGATTCCAACCCTGGTGGAAAAGGGATAGACAAGCCACGCTTAGTGCTTCCTGCATTGGGAACATAGGACTTGAACAGACTGCATGGTCATCACAGGCAACCCTCTGATATCATCCCATTCATAAATTTATCAGGTCCATCTTAATGGTAGTTCAGTTGTTGGCCCCTACTACTGCTATTGGAAGGTTGTTCCAGAACCTCCATCCTCTCATGGCTAGAAACCTAATTTCCAGCCCAAGTTTATTCATGGCCATTGTATACCCAATTTGTTCTTGTGCCAACATTGTCCTCCAACTTAGCTTTTCTCCCTCCTTGGTGGTTATCCCCCAGCACTCATATCTTCTCTGAACCTTCATTTTGGTAGGCTAAACAAGTGAAGCTTTTAGTCTTCTCTCCTAAGATATGCTCTTCATTCCAGTGATCATTTTAGTTGCCCGTCTCTGCACCTATTCCAATTTGAATTCATATTTCTTGAACTTGGGTGACCAAAACTGTACACAGTATTCCAGATGAACTCTTACGAGAGCCTTGTACAATAGCATTAATACTTCGCTCTCTCTGTCTACCTCATCTGATACATCCTAGGATCACATTTTCTTTTCCACAGCCGCATCATGTTGATGGCTTATAGTCATCCTGTGATCAAACCACAGAGCCAGGTGCTTCTCCTTCTTCATTGTTTCCAACTAATGAGTCCCCAGCTTGTAGCAGAAATTCTTGTTGTTAGTCAATTTCATCCCATTTCTATGATACCCATCCTCAAGATCTCATGGTCCTCAAGATCATCCATTTTTCCTGTATGATATTCTGAGCCTTTTCTCTATTGTGTAATCGGCAAAATGCATTAGCACACTCCTACTTTTTGTGCCAAGATCATTAATGAAAATGTTAAAACCAGTTCCAAGACAGATCCTTGAGGAACTCCACTAGCAACCTCCCTCCAACAAGATAGTTCTCCTTTAAGCACAACACATTATCACCTCCTTTAGCCCGTTCCTTACTCGCCTTACAATTCTTGTACTAATTCCCATCTTAACTGAAAATTTCCCATGTAGTAGAGAGTTAAGTGGTTTTCTGAAGTCACAGTATATTAGATCTACTGCATTTCACTTGTCTAAAAAAATCAGATATCTTAGATACCATGTTAGTCTGGAATGATCTACCTTTGATAAACCCATGTTGTACTTTATCCCATCTTCAGTTTAGCTCCATGTCTTTATTTTTCCCTTCAAAATTTATTCTAAAACCTTGTATAGTACTGAGGGAAGACAAATGGGTCTGTAGTTGCCCAGATCACATTTTTACCCATTCTTTAATATAAATACTACATTTGCTGTTCTCCACTCATGTAGTACCACCTCAGATTCAATACAATTCAATTAAAAATCCTTGCTACTGCACTTGCAGTTCCATGTGCCACATCTTTCAATATTCTGGGATGGAGATTATCTGGTTCCCTGGCTCGAATGCACTTGGAGTGTTCCTGGTGCACACAGACTGGTTTTGCATTCAGGACTAACTGTCTCAGTTTTAATATGTTTGTTTACATGAAGTGCAGATTGTAATTTAATGTCAGGCATTTAATTATGCCATCATTTGTATAAATTAGAATGTTGTTGCAGGAAAAAGTGAAATAAAACACCTTTCATTTCCCTCCCAATATTATATTTGAATTAATAAATACGAAGAGACTTAAAATTATGACAATGAATCAGCGTTAATTAATATTTCACACTCCGAAATCCTCTCAGAAGGACATGCTGCTACAGAGCACTGTATTGCAGAACAGAACACTTCAGTGAAATGCCTTTATGCACACAGAACAAAAGATGAACACTGGTTCTTTAAGTGTGTGCACTGACCTCAGTGTGTTCTGGGTGCAACGCTGGATGCTTTTAACTTCACAAAGAAAGAATGAGTTATGTGAGCAACATGACATTCGGCAAGCTCAAAACAAACGAACTAGGTTTTGGAAAACATTGAGGGCGACAGATTAAGAGGAACATGGAACATTATTATGTGCAAATCATTATTAAATAATCTAACATGGAGTCTTACATCCTCAAAGCACTCTATAAACATTAACATTTTACTTCCACTATGACCTAGGGAAATGTTTATTCCGATTATACAGGTATGGAAACTGAGGCACAGATAGATTAAGTGGCTTCACAGGAGTTACTGTTAAAGACAGGATGAGAACTCAGGCATTCCTGGCTCCAAGGTCCATGCACTGTTAGATAGGCCAGACAATATCTTTATTTCCTTTGGGAAGCTGATAAACAGTCTCAGACACTAAAAGAGGAAATAATCTGTCAGATTACCTAAAATACTTTACACCTACAGTGAAGCAGCAGTGTGCACCCAGAGGCAGAAATTTAGTCATCTACGGGACTTTACAGCAAAAGTGAGGGTGCCAAGTGAGTTTAGCTGCCTAAAGGGTTAGGTGGCAGCCAAGTGGGGGTTTTGTGCGTCGTACTGTTGACTAAATGTCATATTTAGATACTTAAATCCCTTTGTAAAACTTGGCCAAACTGGAGACAATAGACTCTTACTTTTATTTATTATTGTTAGTTTATTTATATTATGGTTACGATCAGAGGTCTCAATTGGGACTAAGGTTCCAGGGTGCATGGTGCTGTACAAATATATATGAAGAGACAATCCCTACTCCAAAAGGGTTAACAGTGTAAATTCTGAGCATTAATAATGTGCAAGATGAAGTGGGTTTTTAATAATGTCATTTTTTCCTTACACAGGCAAAATTAGAGCAACTTCAATGGCAGTTTTGCTGGAATAAGGCCTTCAAGGATCAGTTGGATCTGAAAATAGTTTCAATTGCTGGTCAAATTGTTGCTTGCTCTTGCAGTTGAAGTGTCCCAATCAAACCATTACACATCTTTTCAAGTGGCTTTTGCTCATCAATATTCATGAAAGTGAAATCATTACATGTGCAAAATTAGAATGACCTAGCTGATAAGCCTGTGATAAAAAAAAAATGTAGCTGACTTCAGGAATGAGTGGGTTATCGAGTATTGGAGATAAGTTGGAGGAGTCCCTCAATTAATCTATTGGCACTGGTTTGTAAGGTCCCTGGACAGATGCAGAACTTGGTTGCTTGACATTGTCTATGAAAATTGAAGAATTTAAGTTTCAATTGCTGAAGCAACTTCAAGACTAATATATTGAGTGGTAGAATGGCTTTGCCATAAATCACTTTGATCTTTAACTATTTAACAGTTCAGTTTTGGACAAGTCTTTATTTAGTACGTTCAGGTTAAATGGAATATTTTCTTTCACCTGTTTTCACTGGTTCAGACTAGAATGTCATCCTATAAATTAAAACATCCAATTCTCTTTCAATTAGGTGGCATAGTTCTTCATTATTCTTACTCGCCAATACTGGTGCCAGCAGGAGATTGAAATCTTACACCAGCTATTCTCATTTGTATGATTTACACATTATAGATGAAAGGAGGCTAAACTTAATGCCCAGTGATAGCTTCTTTCCAGGGATTAAGTATAATCCAATGATTGGCACCCTAGCCTCACATTCAAGAGACCTGTGTTCCATTCCCTCCCCTACCACAGACTTCCTGTGTGACTTTGGATAAGTCATTGAGTGCCCCAGTCTGTACAATGGGGATAATGGTACTTCCCTACCTCACAGGGATGTGGTGAGAATACATTCAAAGATCATGAAGTGTCAGATACTGTGGCAATGGGGGGGCCATATAAATACTACCACCAGAAGAGATAATATTTACCATTCACAAATACTTAAAGCTTTATAATTTAACTGCCCCTGTGTTTAAGTAAAATATTTTTACTTTGTATTTGTTTAATTATAAATTCACATACATCGACAAAGAAATAAAACTGGATACAAGATTAAGAGGAATAGGAGTGGAGAGAATTTCTTTGTTAAAGGGGTAAAAGGGAAATAAATACACTGATGAACATGACAGATGGATATAAATCATAGGGATGTCTTTTTGAATGAAAATATTTCTTCTGTTGTTATCTATGAGACAGTGCCCAGATATCAAGAGATCCTGGTACTGCCTTGATGTGTGTGCTATAAGTACCTAAATAGAAGTGCATCTATGTCTCTGTCTACACTACGAACTAGGGGTGTAACTATATGTATGCTAGCTCTCATTGATCGAGCGTGAGTATGTGTAGCTGTGGCAGTCCGGGTAGGAGCCCCAGAGGAATGGCTGAGCTGTGCCGAGAATAAACCTGCCTGAAACCAGTGGGTATGTAGTCAGCCTGGCTCACCTGGGCCTCTATTGCTATGTATACTAACATCCGGTTAATGAAAGCAAAGGAATCACACCCCCAACTTGTAGTGTGGACGTGGCCACAACCTTGGTGCCCTTCACTAGAGTTAGAGTTTTGTGTGCACTGATTAGTTGACCCTTGCAATATCACTGGGATAGTGCAGTAAAATCCCACAGTTGGTTAATAATTTTTGTGAGGAACAATTTTTTTTTGTCAATAAATTGGTTTTGTGGAAAAAAATTTGAAGGCAAATTTTGACAAACATAAAATTGATGATTGCTAGATGAAATGTCTCATGGGCACAGATACATCCCCCAACCAGCTCTCTGGCAGCCCACCTCACAGATGAAGAATTGAAGCACAGATTTAGTGACTTACCCAGCACATCAATAGCAAAGCTGAAATTAGAACCTGGATCGCTTAATGCCCACTCTATGGCCTCACTCACAAAACCATCCTTCCACCTTGAATGGAAGGGTTATAATCTCAGTTCTGCCACTGATTCACTTAAACCGTATGTAATGGGTTCAGTTACAGAGATCCCTTTGGGATTGTCGCCTGATGTGCTGAAATTACTTTTGAGCCAGTTTTCCCTGCCAGCGTGGGACTCCAGAACCCTGCCTTTTTGAGCCAGACACGCTAGCCTGCTGTGACCAAGACTCAGGGTCTAGACCACTGTCATAACTTTAAAGGGAAGGGTAACAGCTGTCCTGTGTATAGTACTATAAAATCCCTCCTGGCCAGAGACTCCAAAATCCTTTTTCCTGTAAAGGGTTAAGAAGCTCAGGTAACCTGGCTGGCATCTGACCCAAAGGACCAATAAGGGGACAAGATACTTTCAAATCTTGGTGAGGGGAAGGCTTTTGTTTGTGTTCTTCGTTTGGGAAGTTGTTCGCTGTTGGGACTGAGAGGGACCAGACATCAATCCAGGTTCTCCAAATCTTTCTGAACAAGTCTCTCATATTTCAAACTTGTAAGTAAACAGCCAGGCAAGGCGTGTTAGTTTATCTTTGTTTTCTCAACTTGTAAATGTACCTTTTACTAGAATGTTTATCTCTGTTTGCTGTACTTTGAACCTAAGGCTAGAGGGGGGTCCTCTGAGCTCTTTAAGTTTGATTACCCTGTAAAGTTATTTTCCCATCCTGATTTTACAGAGAGGATTTTTACCTTTTTCTTTAATTAAAAGCCTTCTTTTTAAGAACCTGATTGATTTTTCCTTGTTTTAAGATCTAAGGGGTTTGGATCTTGATCCACCAGGAGTTGGTGGGAGAAAGGAGAGGGATGGTTAATTTCTCCTTGTTTTAAGATCCAAGGGGTTTGGATCTGTATTCACCAGGGAATTGGTGAAGGTCTCTCAAGGCTACCCAGGGAAGGGAACTAGCTTTGGGATGCTGGCAGTGGACCAGATCTAAGCTGGTAGTTAAGCTTAGAAGTTTTCATGCAGGCCCCCACATTTGTACCTTAAAGTTCAAAGTGGGGAAGCAGCCTTGACAACCACACTCCCAAAGCTGCAGACTAACTAAAAACAACTCAGATGGTTACCTGTCTCCAGCACCCAGAAACCCAGCTCCTAATGGAATCCAAACCCCAGATAAATCCGTTTTACTCTGTATAAAGTCTAGACAGCATACATTTGTAAATTGTTCACCCTCTATATCACTGATAGAGAGATATGCACAGCTGTTTGCCCCCCAGGTATTAATCACTTAATGAAATCACTTTTGTTTATTAATAAAGTATAAAAAGTAGGATTTAAATGGTTTGAAGTAATAACAGCCAGAACAAAGTAAGTCACAAAGCAAATAAAACAAAACACGCAAGTCTAAGCCAGTACATTAACAAACTGATTACAGGTAATATCTCACCCTCAAAGATGTTCCAACAAGCTTCTTTCACAAACTAGACTCCTTCCTAGTCTGGGCCCAATCCTTTTCCCCTGGTACAGTCTTTGTTAGATATCTATGTTATCAGGGGGTAAATGGGTTTTCTCATGACTGGCAGCCCTCTTTGTCCTGCTCCACCTCCTTTTATAGCTTTGGCATAAGGCTGGAATCTTTTGTCTGTGCTTGTCCACACCCCCGCCTCATCAATGGAAAAGTACAAGGATTAAGATGGATTCCAGCATCACATGACATGGGCACAGGTCACTGTAAAACCCCTAGTCTCCATTCTTCCTGGGTTGGCCCAAAGGTACACAGGAAGGTTTGCAGGTAAATAAACCATTTACAACCAATTGTCCGGGTCAATGGGAGCCATCAAGATTCTAAACCACCATTAATGGCCCACACTTTGCATAATTACAATAGGACCTCAGAGTTATACTTCATATTTTGAGCTTCAGATACAAGAACAATACATGCATACATATAGGAGGAATATATTCAGTAGGTTATAACCTTTGCTATGATACCTTACAAGAGAACTTTTGCATAAAGTATATTCCAGTTACATCATATTCACACTCATAAGCATATTTCCATAAAACATATGGAGTGCAACGTCACACCGTAATCTGGATGATTAAAATTAGGCCTCCAAGGCCATATTTCAGTACATAAATATAAGGCCTGATTTTCAAAGGTGTGGCACCCGCTCCAGGCCCATCATCTTCATTGGGAGTTTCATTCATTTACACTAGGGCAGAATTCGGTTCAAGCTGTATAAGCTGAGCTTTACTTCTCCCCTGCCCAGCCCCCCCTTTTCTTTCAAGATAGAAAAGAGTCCAATGAGGGGGCTCTTTTCAAAGCTCCTAGATCATGACTTTCTCTCGGCTGATAATTTTAGATGTGGATCCATATCAAAAGCCCTTGAAATTCAAAACCTATAGAACCCCATGCAGCTTCCATGTCTACTATTGGAGGAATAACTTCAAAAAGTGACTTATCTGCCTCTTCTCTCTGTAAACACTCCAGCCACCTGGAAACCTGATCCCTATCTTATGTAGCTTTTTATCTCTCTCCACAGAAAAAGAGAAACAAAACACCCCTAGTTTAACAACTGTACCAGTTTCCCAGTCTGGTCTCTGACTTCCCACTATCATGTTAAAAGACTGGAATTTTCTCTTTTATTTCCTGTCAACCACAAATATATATGGAGAAGCCCCTCTTGTTAGCTATTCAGCCAAAAGGCAAAGAATACAGTGTAACTGAGTGATGAAGGATTGCACTCAGTGCCTCAAACCACTTCCCTGCACGGAACAAGTGAGTAAACAAAACAAGGGGCTGGGAGGAATTTAACAAATTCATATTGAGAAGGACTTCGGTTGAACTTTTTGAAAGCGATCTCTGTGTGAATAGGCTCTTCTTCTAGTTCCAGAAGTAGTCTCTGAATTTCAATAAGGAATTTTTTTTTTGCTCTAATTATTCATTTAATGTCTATTTAGATTTTTTTTTTAATATGGCTCTCCTAGTCCTGTTCTTTCCTGGACTGTTCTCCCCTGTCCTCCCCTCTGCTTAAAAGCATCTTTGCATCTCTGCATTTCCATATTGGCCCTTTTAGACTTAACTAGATTCAACAAATTTGAATTGCGTTCTCTCTTTAGTTATTTCTTAGTTAGCCCAAACTTTTCAATGTGGATTATAAGGCATGATCAGCATGGTTTATGAGGACAGAACAAACCTTGGCACACATGAAGGGGAGGATGTATAGGTGGTTTTATGCCACCCTCCCCCTCAAGGATCAAACTAGCTCCCAATGCAAGTTAGATAGAACAGCCCTGAGGTTGCTCTTACACTAGTGGATAACAGTTCCATCAGCCCAGATTACTCAAGCACATCTCCTGCTTCTAACTTGCCCCTTTTGCATGCTCACCTTCTTCCCCGGACTCTGGAGGGTGGGGTGGAATTGAGTAGAGCTGGATGGATCAGAATTTGGTCTATGAGATCATGTCAAGCCTGAGTCTTACTATGTAGTCTTGGGCAAATCACTTAGGCCAATATTCTCAAACTAGGGGTCTTCATATGTAGGGACCCAAATAGAAGCAGCCCTATTTTCAAATGTGCAGTTGACATTGAGTTTAAATGGAACAAGACTGTTGCCTAACAGACATGTGAATGAACCAAAGGAATCAGAAAATGGAGGAAGCTCTAGTGTGAATTAGCGATAGGCCTGAATCATATCCTTGGTCTGAATACCGCCAAATTTGGGAAATATGAGATGATATCCCAGCTCCACTGAAGTCACTGAAAGTTTTGCCAATGCCTTCAATAGGGCCAGTTTCACCCTTTAGTCTGATTGCTATTTTTGCATGTGCAAAACCAAAACCTTAGATACAACGCTACATCCGGCCACTCCCCACCTGAACGTTTCAAAAGATTGGAGGCTGTTTGAACCTCAGCAGTGCTATTGGCCCAGCCTCACGAAGGAGGCTGCCACCCAAGAAAGAAATGTTGAGGTTGATTCATACTGTCTTTTGCTAACCTATTTAATCAGAAACCACATCCTGTTAAAGTTTAAAGGACCTCCTGATAACTTCATAAGAAATATGGACGCAGTTGTGCCCTCACAGCAGGTTTAATGCTATAGTTTTCAGATTACTTCACATTCCTTGTGTTTGAACTCATGCCTTTTAATTCTTCTGTGGGTGGTCTTGAGTTGTAGACATGGAATCACTTATAATGGGTCTACAATAAATTATTTTTCCTGCCCTGGAAAAAACAACAACAGCCAGGCTAATTTCTCTGCAGCCTATTTAGCATTAATAGGCTACAATGATTCAGCCTCAGGATATCATGCATCATAATCTATCATGACCAAGAGAATTTATATCCATGTTTGCTACACTCCGGGAACTCAGTGCAAGGACAGCGATCTCAAGCAAACAGATTTACTGAAATGTACCAGAAGCAAAAGTAAAGTCCAAGGGCTCATTTACAGACCCAACATTTGGTTCCATGAGAAGGGTTTATGTATTTGCAAATTACTCTAATGAAAAAACCCTGTTGCAAAATCAGTTGTATTGAGTAAGTGGAGTGGGAATTGGTTCCAGTGATCACCAGCTGCCATGATACCTGGGCTGTGTGGATCCAAAATTACTTTTTAAAAAGCCATTTCGGTGCTGATGTGTTTACTTTACAAATTAAAAATGGCGGAAACTTCTCAGGTATGTCTTTCCAACTCAGGAGCATTTCTTTCAGAAAGGTTTCTAGTGACTTGCTTAATCTGCTTTTACAGGTCTCAACTGATGGACTCCCACTACATCAGTGAAGGGTCTTTTCTATAGTATATCCCACCACTGTACATTCATTGTACATCCTAGGTGCGGTTACTCTAGTTATATACCCTTTCATCACCCAAAACAATTCTTCTCACTCCTTGCAGTCAACTCACTTGCACTACACAATTACCAGTTCCTTGAATTGGATTAGCCAAGCCTCATATAGTATGTGCAATTGTTTACATTTTCCTCATAAGACCATACTTTCAGCCCTTTGATTATTTCCTTTCTTTTGGTTTGCTTATAAGTTTTTGGTACTAAGGTGCCCCAGTAGAAAGTCGTATTAACTTTCAAATTACCCCATTCAAAGGGGTGATGTTTTGCTAGACACAAGAGTATATTTTATTCCTTTTTGGGCCCAATCCCACAACAATTACACATCCAAGACTCTCATTGGCTCCCATGGAGGCTTTTGCATCCATACAGGTTGCAGAATTAGAATTTGAACGGTGTCTTTTGGTATGATCTATCTATCCTTCATTGCCATAGCATCTGAGTACTTCCAATTGTTGGTAGATTTTGCGTCACCCTGTGAGACTGGTAAATTCTCTTATCCCCATTTTACAGATGGGCAGCTGAGGCACAGGGAGATTAAGGGCCAGGTTTTCAAAAGAACTCAGCACATTGAAATCAGTGGGACTCTGCTCTGTGTATATAAAAGTCCACCCTTGTAGATCAGGGCCTACGTCTTCTAACCTACCCTAGAATGCACCTATACCGGGAAGAGAGCAGGAACTGGCACATAAATGGATGGTTCAAGGGATTTGGTATTGTGGATTGAGTTTAGGGGTGTGTCTCAATGTGGGAATTTGGGTCAATATTTACAAAGGTGCTAGAAGCCACAAACATTTAGTAAAGAATGGCTGAATTCACACTGTACTTGAATTTATTTTTTAGATTAAAAATGTATTTTTTTCCTTTGGAGTTGCTGAAGTAAAGTGATTACTTTAAATGTTGCCAGGAATTATCGTCTGGGTTCCATTAAGCACAAAGAACTTCTAATTTAGATTTTCTAGCATTCTTCATATACACAGATATGTATCATTGGGGAAACACAGTTGGGATTAAACTAAAAAGACGAAAAACTGAGGGGTGGGTTTCAACAATTTGAGTTCTGTTCATATTCAACTATCCTTAGTGGGCTGCATTGTCTCTTTCAATCACATAATAGTTTGTTTTATATAGGGAATCATAGACATATAAGGCTGCAAGGGACCCTGCACAGAGAAAACCAAGTATACCTAGACCATCCCGGACAGGTGTTTGTCTAACCTGTTCCTAAAAACCTCCAAAGGTGGGGATTCCACAATCAGCCTATTTCAATGCTTAACTATCCTTATAAGTAGCAGGTTGTTCCTAATATCTAACCTAAATCTCCCTTACTGGAGATTAAGCCCATTACTTCTTCAGTGGAAGTGCAGAAACCCCTTTCCAGTCCTGAACATATTTGAAGACTTATCAGGTCCCCCTTCCGAAAAGAAGACTGAACATGTCAAGTTATTTTAACCTTTCCTCATAAGTGAGGTATTCTAAACCTTTTTCATTTTTGTTTCTCTGGATTCTTCCAGTTTATCCACATCTTTCTTAAAGTGTAGTGCCCAGAAGTGGACACTACTCCAGCTCATGCCTCACCAGTGCCAAGGGGACAGGGATAATGATCTCCCCTGTTTTATGACGGTCCTGTTAACACCCCCCAGAATGGTGTTAGACTTTTCTGCAACTGTATCACATTGTTGGCCTATATTAAACTTGTGATTCATTATAACCCCTAGATCCTTTTCTGTAGTACTAGTGCCTAATTAGTTATTCTACATTTTGCAGTTGTGCATTTGATTTCTCCTTTCTAGGTGTAGAACTTTGCATTTATCTTTATTGAATTTCAGCTAGTTGATTTCAGACCAATTCCCTAATTTGTCAAGATTGTTTGGGATTCTAATCCTGTCCTCCAATGTGCTAGTAATCCTCCCAGCTTGATATCATCCGCGCATTTTATTATCATACTTTCCTTTCTACTATCTAAGTTATTAATGAAAATATTGAACAGTATTGGACCCGGGATTGACCCCTGCAGGACCTCTCTAGGTATACCCTCCCAGTTTGACAGTGAACAATCAAGAACTGTTCTTTGAGTACGGTCTTTCAACTAGTTGTGCACCCACCTTATAGTAATTTCATCTAGACCACATTTCTCAAGTTTGCTTATGAGAATGTCATGTGGGATTGTGTCAAAAGCCTTACTAAAAATCAAGAATATCATACCTACAGCTTACTCCTGCCACTAAGTCAGTAACCCTGTCAGAGAAGGAAGTTAGGTTCATTTGTTCTTGGCAAAGTCCTTATAATCCTATTACTCTCTATGTGCTTACAGATTGATTATTTAATGATTTGTTCCATTATCTTTCCAGGTATCGAAATTAGGCTGACTGGTTTATAATTCCCCAGGTCCTGTTTGTTTCTCACTTTAAAGATATGTACTATGTTTGCCCTTCTCCAGTCCTCAGGGACCTCACCCATCCTATACGAGCTCTCAAAGATAGTTGCTAATGGTTCTGAGATTGCCTCAGTTAGTTTCCTAAATACTCTTGGGTGAATTTCATCCAGCGCTGCTGAACTGAATATTATTTAACCTGTTCTTTCCCTACTTTGGCTTGTGCTCTTTCCCCCTTGTTAACATGAATTGTGTTAAGTATCTGTTTACAAGTTCCCTTTTTAGTCAAGACTGAAGCAAAGTAGGCATTAAATACTTCAGCCTTCTTGATGTCATCTGTTATTCGCTCTCCTTCCTTTTCTCTTGCTCCTAGTATATTTATAAAATACCTTGCTAGGTATAACTCATTTTGTGCATCAGCTTCTGGGTTTGTCTCTAAATGCTTGTACTATTCTGTTGTACTCATCCTTAGCAACTGGTTCACGTTTCTACTTTCTGTAGGATTCCTTTTTGATTTTCAGGTCATTCAAGAGCTCCCAATGGAGCCATATTGCCCTATGACTATTCTTCCTATCTTTCCATTGCATCCAGATAGTTTGCGGTTGTGCTTTTAATATTTTTTCTTTAAGAAGCTGCCAGCTCTCGAACTCCTTTTTCCTTTAGGTTTTCTTCCAATAGGGACTTTGCCTATCAGTTCGTTAGTCCTGCTTTTTTTTTTTTGAAGTCCATTTTCCTTATTCAGCTGTTCTTAATCCTTTTCCTTAGGATCATGAAATCTATCACCCAAATTGCCTTCAGATTTGCAACCAATTCTGCCCTATTAGTTAGCATCAAGTCTAAAGTGTCTGTCGCACAAATTACTTTCTTCATCTTCTGAAACAAGTTGTCCCCAGTACATGAAGAACTTATTTGAAATGTTGTGTTTTGCAATATTACTTTTCCAACAGATGTCTGGGTAGTCCCCCATTACTACCAGGTCTTGTGTTTTAGATTTGTTACTCGTTCTATAAATGCTTCATCTAACTCCTACTACTGATTTGGTGGTCTAGAATAGACCCCTTACTATGACATCTACCCTCTTTCCCCTCCCTTTCATCTGTACCCAGAGACTTTCAACTGGTCTGCCTCTCATCCCCTTCTGGACTCAGAATAAATGTATGTATACGTATACACACGATGTGCCAGGCATTTTTTGGGTGGGGGCAAATTCCATAAAATATAGAGTTGTTAACATGATACATGGATAATTTAAGTGTCTCTCAAAAGGCTGCTCACCCTCACAGTATAGGTGGCAAAGATTTGATTTGGATCCTGCTTCAGTGATCAATATTTTTGAAATGTAAAGTAGAGAGACTGCTGTTTTGCTTGGCCTTTAGGTGCTACCACAATTCAGTGTTAAATAATGTGATCTTTACCTCCAGTAACAACTTTCATCCACAACAGGGAACTATTCTTAGGAACAGAGTTAGGTTGTCTGCTGAACTGTTCCCTTTAATATATATATTGTGTAGGCCTTCCCCCGACCCCATCTAATTTTAGATGCACCTAGCTTTCCTCACTTCCCTTCCGAGACCATTCCATAGAACTGTAGATCTTACTAATTCTGATGATAATAATCATTATTGCATAGCCAAAGCAAGGTTAAAGAGACAATCCACAGCCTAAGTCTCATCTTCAGATTTTTTTTTTTTTTAGATTCAACCCAAATTTTTCTGTTTAATTTTAAACCAGTTACTCTTCGGGCTTTCCCAAAGGGATAGAAGAACTAACAATTGCACTCCCTCGTTATTGCCCTGAAATGCAATAGAAAAGGGAAGCTTCTTTAAAAGTCTGGTATTTAGGGTCATGTTGAATGGTCTTGCTCTTAAACATTGATGAGGTGCTGAAGGCATGCAGTCCATTGAATGGAGGTTCTAATTCAGATACTGTGCCCAACCGATGTAGCATTTCCTGGGTAGAAACAGGTAGCAGGGGCTTTGAAGCAAATGGATGCAGGACCTGCTAAATGTGTTTAATTGTCTGAGTTTAATAATTGATAATATAGCCGTATCTGACAAATTTCTCTCACAAGAAGGATAATTGTGCCTGAGTATAGCATAGTCTGAAATGAAATGTGTTAAGTGCTCCAGGGACTAGTATGTATGTGCTATGTGAGTGCATTCTTCCTGAGCAGTGTGTTATGCTGTATGCTATACATTCTAACATAGGGTGACCAGACAGCAAATGTGAAAAATCGGGACAGGGGGTGGAGGGTAATAGGAGCCTATGTAAGAAAAAGACCCAAAAATCAGGACTGTCCCTATAAAATCGGGACATCTGGTCACCCTATTCTAACAGCTTCCTATTTATTCGATGCTATGGTACAAAAGGGCCAAATTCTTCATTGTGGTAGGTGGTGTTTTACCCCCATCATGACAGGAAGGCAGGGAGGGGTGCTGCCTCTTTCTATACACCTCTTATGGGGGCACCCTTTTCAGCTTGGAGCATAAAAAAATCCCTACTCTTCCGGGTTGCTACCATGCAGGGAAGCAATGGCTCAGCCACTGTTGCCTCTGGGCAGCCTATAATAATAATAATAAAAAATGGAGATATCTTATCTCCTGGAAGGGACCTTGAAAGGTCATTGAGTCCAGCCCCCTGCCTTCACTAGCAGGACCAAGTACTGATTTTGCCCCAGATCCCCAAGTGGCCCCCTCAAGGACTGAACTCACAACCCTGGGTTTAGCAGGCCAATGCTCAAACCACTGAGCTATCCCTCCCCCCCTTCCTGAGCTAGCCCTATAGATCAAGGGTAGTCAATAGGCAGACTGCAGGCCAAATCTGGACCACCGGATGCTTTTGGACAGATCCTGAAATCTTTTCACTCATAATTATTAGGGTTATTATTTTCTCTGGAGTCTGGACCTTGACCAAGAAATTTAGACATTGACAAAAAATATTTGACTACCCTGCTATAGATGTTGGTTCTATGCTTCAAGCCCTGCCAGCTCCTTCCCTGAGTCACAGAGCTGGGGGGCAAGGAGAGGAGGCAGCTACCTCATAGCTCTTGCCTACCTCCCTTCCAGCATTTGAGGGAGGGAAAGGAGGATTGTCGAGGGCTGAGTGGAGTTAGGAGACACGGGGGATGAGGGGTGATGAGAGACTGTTGTGGAGGTAAGGAGGAACTAGGGAGAAGCGGAAGCAAGGGGGTGGCAAGAGCCCTTGGTCAATCCACGGAAGCTGTGAGGAGAGGGAATGAAAGACCCCTAGGCAGAGAGATGGAGCCTGCAGGAAGGAGAGAGAAAGGGGTCACAGTATGAAAGTGAACGAGAGACACAAACACCGGGTGGGCAGGAGAGGAACAAAGTAGGGCAGGGCTGGGGGTGAGAGAGAAGGGGAGAATGCAGAGGAGAGGAGTCTATGGTACTTTTAAGGCTCCATTACTGTAGTACATGAGCCTCTCACACTCTTAATACATTTAGAAAAAATGAGGAGGCCTTAGGAGGTAGGAAAATGTGCTAGGTGTAGTCTGAAGAGGGTGGGGAAGATAGAGGGAACAAGGTCTTTTGCTGGACTTCAGTGAGGATCCATGTGGATATAGGATTGGGCAGGGCCGGCTCCAGGCACCAGCCTACCAAGCATGTGCTTGGGGCGGCACCTGGAGGGGGGCGGCGCTCGGGGAGAGCGGGGCCGTGGCCAGGCTCACCACCCTCCCCCCGGCGCTCCGGCCGGGGAGAGCGGGGCTGCCCTCCCCCGGCACTCCGGCTGGTCGGGGAGAGCGGGCCCGCGCCCGGGCTCTCCACTCTCCTCCCGGCGCGCCGGCTGGTCGGGGAGAGTGGGCCCGTGGCCGGGCTCTCCACCCTCCTCCCGGCGCTCCAGCCAGCTTGGGAGAGCGGGACCACGGCCGGGCTTGGCACCCTCCCCTGCCGCGTTCCCTGCTGGGGGGCGTGGGGCGGCGGGAGGCTTTTTTGCCTGGGGCGGCAAAAAAGCCAGAGCCAGCCCTGGGATTGGGGGCCTAGTTTAAGGCAAGAAGACAACTGTGTTTGAGAAACCATAGGAGGGCAGATGAGGGCCTCAGTGATAATGGCGTGTGTTTGCATTGGTTAGCGTTGGGCCTGATCCAAAGCCCATTAAAGTCAAGGGGAGTCTTTCCCTTGGCTTCCGATCAATGCTATGTACATGGCTCCATGGACTTCGTAACGTAGATCTGATGGTTCTGCCAGGGGCTTGTCATGGTCCCCAAGTGATAAACCATGTGCACCTACAGCAGCCAGCTTCAGTACAGGCTTGATGTTGCATCTGGCTTCTAGATGGTAAAGGCCGCAGGGCAGGGACTGTATTGATACAGGGTTGAGCACATTTATTATAGGTGGAGGTTTTCAAGAGAGAGTGAGGGAGCTAAGGCCCCAAAATCCCATTTAAAAATAGTGTGACAAGGGCAGAGAAAAGAAGGGGCCAGGACATAGGTGCGTCAATACAATGCAGGAACTGGCAGAACAGAAGTCATTTTAAGGATTCATTCTCTCCCACTGAAAGTTAGGCGCAGTGGCTAACCCGAGCGTGCTTGAGAGCTGAACTCGGCAAGTGGCAGCCATTAGAAGAAGTGTTTGCAGGCAATTCAGTTTCCCGGACATACGCTGGGCATAGTGTGCTTGGTGGTTAGCCATTCTGTGATATCAGCTTCCCGCAGCATAGTTTGTCCTAGTGGATTGTGGGTAAAAAGAGTACCAGTTCAGGAGTGCCACACTAGGCACAGATCATCTCACACACACATTTCTCCTGCAATCTGGTAAGAAGAAACCTTTTGAACTGTAATCAAATAAAATATCTGGACAAGAAAGATTCAGTAGTTATTTTTATGTAACTCTTAGTGTAAAGACAGGGAGGAAAGCCCTGCTGGCAAAACATCTATTGTTTTCTCCAATGTGCCCAAGTTGAATGTTTTTATATGGTTGAAGTCACAAGATGCAAGGCTTCCACTCTCATTCCAAAGCACAGCAGTCACTAATGTGTGTGGTCAGGTGCTCGCAATTGCTTTCTTTCACATACAGAGAATCAGCACTCCAGAAAATTAGAAATGAACTCTACCTACCAAAATAACTGTATAAAAATGATTCCACGACTGTATTTCTGAATTAAAACTGGCCTACTGTAGAGGTTAGATTCCTCCCACAAACAAATCAAAGAAACTCAGTGAAGCAAAACAAGCCACAAGCCAGAAATAAAAATAAAAAAAAATTAATTTTAAGTCCTGGGCAAAAGCTAGCCATGAAATTAAGAAATTAGAATGAAGCAAAGGACAGTTAGTTTAAACACAAACTTGGCTGTAGAAGAGTGCTTTTCTAGTGATGAACAAATGTGTGCACAATTACAATGAAGTAACAAAGGATACTATTAATTGTACAGATTCTGATAGTGGGAATAAGCATGGGAGAGGTACAAGATAGACCCCAAATCCACCATCATAACAGGGGGAAAATATGACAGATCTTTGAAACAATGAAGATTTGCAGAAGCAAGGCGATCATTAATATAAGCCTTGAGGGGGAACAACTAGAACTATGGACCTTGCCTTGTACTAAGACACATTCAGAAATACTTCTAAGAAGAGTTAATAAATGATTAATACATGTTTGAATAAATAGTTAATCAACTCTTTCAGATTGCTACAGAATCCAATGGTCAAGAGGTTGCTTATAACTATAGTTTATTATCCATATATCATCTAGAAGTGCTTATAATCTAGACCACAATACACGTCTAAAATACATTGATTTATTGATCCTTCATAAATGATTCACTTTGTTCTACTTTATAAACTACATACCTTTATATAAAGTGTGGCCAGAATGTGCCTTTAGAAATAAATCCATTGTAATAATAATTTATCGGTAAGATGAGTGTTGTATAGGAGGCACATACGTTCATTATTAGAGATGTGATAAATACATTTGGGATTTGACAGAATGCTGAATATTTTAGTTCTGTATTTGCTGAATACCAAATTCACCAATGGCAGCTATAATGAAGACTGGGCCTGCCCAATTAATCCCATCTCCAGTGTGACTTGAGTCCATCTTCTATAGGAGATGAGGAAAGAGTAATGCTTCCCAGGCTCCTCTCTCATCATAAATGGGACATTAGACCATGTTACATTGGAGGTCAGACTACATGATCATAAAGAACCTCACCCAATAAACTCAGCAAGCCTCTAGCTTCTGTTGGAGCTACAGAATATCTTTTAGCAACATATCCGGTCTTGATTTAAGACATGAGGAAGAGCTCTGTGTAGCTCGAAAGCTTGTGATGGAGAGTCAGCCTACTAGGTTGTTCCAATGGTTGATTAACCTCACGGTTAACATTCGACCTTATTCCTACTCTAAATTTGTCTTGCTTCAGCTTCCAGTGTTGGATCTCATTATGCCTTCCTCCTAGATTAAAGAGCAGTCGATTTCTACTATCAAATCTTTTCCCATGTAGGTATTTTTAGACCATGATAAAGTCATTTCTTAGCCTTCTCTTGAATAAAGTAAATAAATGAGTTTCTTAAGTCTCTCACTATAAGGCGGGTTTCCAAGACCAAGTCATACTTGTAGCTTTTGTGAATCCTTTTCAGTTTTTCTTACAGCCTTTTTGAAGTTGTGATACCAGAACTGGATGCAATATTCCAATAATACTCTCATTAAGGTCATATAGAGAGCTGATACCACCTTTTACTACTGCTTGATATTCCTTTGCTTATACATTCAAGGATCACATTTTCCCTCTTAGCTACAACACCACACTGGGAACTCATGTTCAGTTAGTTATCTGTCATTACCCCTATGTCTTTCCCTGTGACATTCCATTCCAGGAGATCATTTCCCATCTTGGAAGTGACAGAGTCCTGTGGCACCTTATAGACTAACGGACGTATTGGAGCATAAGCTTTCGTGGGTGAATACCCACTTCGTTGGATGTCTGACAAAGTGGGTATTCACCCATGAAAGCTTATGCTCCAATACGTCTGTTAGTCTATAAGGTGTCACAGGACTCTGTCACTTTTTAGAGATTCAGACTAACACGGCTACCCCTCTGATACTTAACATCTTGGAAGTATAACCTCAATTCTTTGTTCCTTAGGTGCATGGCATTGGATTTGGCTGTATGAAAACATTTATTCAAATAAGCCAAGCTGACCAATTAATCCAGAAGACTCTATCAGCTATGGGAGAACACTTTTCACAAAGCGATCACTCTATATTTGACCTAGCAGTCTTCATCCTCAAAGGAAGTCTGCACAACACTTTCAAAAGACGAGCCTGGGAACAAAGATTCATAAATTTGCTAGCCACTAAAAAGTCAGTCTTAATAAAGACACTGGATTTATGTCTTATTACAACAATCTGTAACCCACTATCCCCCTTTTTGTCCCCATGACTATAGGAGTGTTAACGGACCACTTTACCTTGAATGGTCCCTTGGAATACATGCTCACTACTTATGCGATGCTAAATTGTCTGATCTTGTATTTAGCTGTGATACTCTTATTACCTTCCCCAGACACAAGGAAGAGCTCTGTGTAGCTCGAAAGCTTGTCTTTCTTACCAAGAGACATTGGTCAAATAAAATATATTACCTCACCCACCTTGTGTCTCAAGCAATCCAGGTCAGTTTGTATAATTGACCTGTCTCCCTCATTCTGTACCTACTGATATTTGGTGTCATCTACAAATTTTCCAGCAAGAATTTCATATTTTCTTCCCAGATAATCAATAAATATATTGAAAAGCATAGGTGCTGAGTGCATTTAGGCACCTATAGGGTTCAGTGGGAGTTCTACGTATTGTGACAGAGCCCGAACGGTCACAACCAGAGACTCAGGTGCTTAAGTACCTTTGTGGATCTGGGCCTTTGTCACTATCACTGGTCATAGGCTACTTAAGGAAAGAAAAACAGGTATCAGATCAGAATGGCATGGCCATATGCAATTGACTTAGATGAGGTGTTGACCCAGATCTTGATCTAACAATGGGAAAATAATTCCACCCAAGGGAGGTAAAGGCACAAGACCTAACTAAGGAGGTGAACTCAGAGACCAGAAAAGAGAGAGACACATTCAGCTAGCCCCATCACCTACCAGCCTTTAGTTTACCAGGTCATCTCATTTATGCTTTTTAAATATTGGTACAATATTAATTTTTTTCTGGTCCTCTGGAATTTCTCCTATATTCCAAACCATGCTAAAATCAGCATTCATGATCCAGAGAGCTACTTTAACAGTTATCTTAAGACTTCTGGTGAACATCCTCCCTACTTCTACCTTTTCGGCATCAGAATTTAGATTTTTACCATCCTGACTTAGTAGTGGACCTATTCCATTGGTAGGATTTCAGGTGTTCCCAATATAAAGAATTATCTTATTGCCCTTAACCCCACTGGCCATTGATTTTTCACTGATAGCAATTAGAACAAATCAGCAGTTAGCTTTAGCTTCCCTTTTCAGTTGTCTGCATTACTTATCACTTCACCCATTTTTTCTCATTTTACATTATTTTTAATTTCTAAGTTTACCACCCTTATTCACCAAGACAGTCTGTTTATGTGATTGCAGAATTATGTTTTTTTAAAACCTCTACTCTTTTTTAAACAACTCCCACCTATCACTCACATTTAGAGATTTACATTTCTCTTCCCACTCCATTGTTTTCAGCTGTAGAAGATTGTCCCTTTTAAAGCAAATATATAGATCACTGGTCAGGGCTATACTGTTTACACATACCAAATGAAATTAGATCATGATCACTTGCACCTGGGTAGCCAGCAAATTTCAGTTCCGGAATCATAATCGTTGACACTCAAATGAAGTTTAGTATAGAATTGCCCCAAGTAGCTTACAATAATTGTGTTAGAAGGCTATCCCCTATAAACTTTAGATGCTCCGATGATGTTTTACTAGTGGCAGGATGAGACCTCCAGCATATGTCACCCAGATTAAAATCCTCCATGATAAACACATTTTTTTCATTCTACACATTATAGGCAGATGTTTAAGGAGCTGCTCATCTTGTTCCCTTGTCTGATTAGATTGTCTATGGCAGACCCTACCAATATCCATTCTTGTGATTTATCGGTTAGAACACTCATCTATAAGCATTCCAAGCCCCGTCCTTCTGAAGTGTCAATAACTGAAGCAGGCACTGGGGGCTAATGTACAGTGCTACCCTGCCTCCCCTTCTTTCCTAAGTAAAGGTATATGCAGTGGTTTTAACATTCCAGGCATGTCACTCATGACCCACCCCATGGCAGCAGGGCCCAGTTGTCTTTCTGCTGGTCATCACTACAGAAGCAGCATTTGAACTCTCCTGCAGTGTGCTGGGTTGGGCAATGGGAACATTCACATGAGTAAAGTTAACCATCCGCATAAGTGCTTTCAGGATCAGGGCCTACAGTCCCTAACTGGGCGCTCTAACAGACATACCCTCTGAGGATCAGGCACAGTTGGGAATGATTAATCTACTCTGAAGTGTAAGGCCCAGATCCACAAATAGACTTAGATTACACCTGCAAGATGGGCTGATGGAAGAATGCAGTTCTAAATATCTCTGGCTCTGTTGCTACATGGTTGAAAGCAACAGCATTCCATTTGCATTGTTTGGTGCTAAAGCCAAACACTTTAGGCAGAGAAATTTGAAATTTATTTCTAAACTAAACAATCCCACAGCTGAACATAGTGACAAAACATATGTAACTTTTTCTTTTTTTTTTTTAAGAGATGTGCTTTAGTAATCAGCATTTTTCTCCTAGATTCAATTGTTTTTCATCAGGCACTCATCAACAGCACAGGAGTCTTCTTAAAAGCACTAGCTAGCTTTTTGTTCATTTCAGTGAACCCTACTCACTTCAAGGAGTTTTAGTTCAATCCAATTAATCAGTGTGATTTAGTCTGTTCAATGCAAGTCGCTGGGTTTTAATTGAATCCAATTAGACACAAATCAAAAGAAGTCAATTCCAACTAATTATTCTCTATATAAATCAATAGCATTCAATTAAAATCAATAAGGATCTTATTTACTCTAATGACTGACCTGTTTCTCTCTTTAGATGGTATGAAAGGACCTCACACATAGTTCAACTTAATGGCTTTTGGCAAGTGTCTCTCCTTTTAAAGGGGATATTGTACCACCCGAGGCAAACAATATGAAACTGGATAGCATTTCCCTAGATTATCCTTTAAGATCATTCTCTACCAAAGCCCATTTTCTACTTTGGACCTGCAATAAAGTCATAATCCTCCATTACTAGAGAGCTGTGTGTGCTCTGTGTGTGCATATACATATATGCAGACATTTGAAAACTGAGCTTTGCAGGTGCAGTAGACAAGCTCCTACATCTGCACACTTTCAACTGTTTGCTTTTATTTTGAAATTTCCCCCCAGTTTTAAGGAGGGGTTATACTCTGAAAATCAATGTAGTGTGAGTAGGATTTATTTGTGTGCTTAAAGTTAAGCATGTATGTAAATACCTTGCTGGATTGGGCCAGAGTTCTCATTGCAGGATAGTGCCCACAGATCACAAGCTGTTCAGGGCTTGAACTCTCTCTCATTGTGTGTTTCTACAGGGCATAAAACAAAGGGAGCCCTGATCTTAGTTAGAGCATCTATGTGCTACTGTAAGATAAATAAATAATAGATTACAAGGTATGGCTTGCTTTCCCCAAAGGAGTGTAAATGTAATTCTTAGAACCCGGTTTCTGACCCATGATTGTGAATTCAGAATCATCTTTCCATGAATAACCTTCAATATTCATTCAAAGTGTATTGATTTTGCCAGTATCATGGAATATTCGTGTTGGAAGGGACCTTATGAGGTCATCCAGTCCAACAAAATCATTGTTTAGGACATTTGCAGACATCAAATACAAAACAGGTGTGAAGGTAGTTGAAACAAGAGTTCTGGACATTTTAGAGGCTGGGATCTCCCAAAGTGGCTGAGAAAGTCAGGTGTCCAACCCCTGTTGGTAGTAAGTGAAAGTTGGGTGCCTACCTTCCCTAAGCAGTTTTGAAAAAAAACCACCCATATTTCTTAATGTTTTCCAGTTCTACTTAGTATCAGAGGGGTAGCCGTGTTAGTCTGTGAATGGCTAGCCAACTACAGAAGCAGTTTCTCCTCCCTTGGTGTTCACACTTCAACTGCTAGCAGAGCACCTCACCCCCCCCTCCCCCCCCGGATTGAACTAACCTCATTATCTCCATACTGATTTATACCTGCCTCTGGAAATTTCCATTACTTGCGTCTGATGAAGTGGGCATTCACCCACGAAAGCTTATGCTCCAATACTTCTGTTAGTCTTAAAGGTGCCACAGGACCCTCTGTTGCTTTTTACACTTCTACTTAGGATCTGATCCAACTCTTGTGGGATACTATGGAAAATCCTTCTTTGAATTAAACAGGAGATGGATGGGGCTTCTCAGGAATATGGACTTGATGAAGGGAATAAGGTTAAAAGAAGGTGGGGCTGAAAACAAGAGAGGTTAGAGAGTTTGACAGGTCACCAAGGAGCAAGAGATGGAATGGGGAATGAGTGATAGACAACAGCATGTAATGATGACCAATAGAGAGAATTCAGGGACAGTGGAGAGCAAACAGAACAGTATTATTCCCAAGGACATCTACTGTGTGAGTGCTAAAATACACTCCTTGACCCTGTAGTATTGCTTTTAAAAGCAGAGTGCTATTTTTCCATTTATGCGCAGAAGCAGACAGAGCTCACCAGTTTAAGATTTTGACGGAAAAAAAAAAATCAGATTTCGGCCAAGAGTCACACTGTGTTGTGGGTTCAAAGAAACTGTTTGCATTAATCCCTGTTAATTAGCTGGAAGCCTCACAGAAGTTTCCAGACAATATTAAGGTTGTCTAATGGAAGGGCATTTACACAGGGTATGAGGCTGAGTGTAACGCAGCAGCTTCTTTCTCCGTCTGGTGAACCCTGCTGACAGCCAGTCTAACCCTCCAGTGGTCTCTCTTCCTAATTTGATCCTCCAACAAGGTCACATTTAAATCCACTTTTCTGGGACAACAGAGTCCCAGAAAGGTCCAGTATCTTCAGCCCCAACTCTGGGGCCACTGGCCCTGGCATCCTCATGATTCAGAGCTTTCAATGTTCTTATTCCCTTATATCAAAGGGGTGGGGCTTCATATCTCTTTCTCCAGTGGCTGGTACGGGAATCCAGACCAGGTTTCACCCTCGGGAAACTATAACCAGCCATGGTCCGCCATTAACTCCTTGCTGTTGCCTTCCTAGACTTCTTCCTGCTTAGCCCCGCTGAGGCCTTCTCCCACTCAGCCTCTGTAGATTAATCCTTCTTTCAGGGCCAGGACTCTAAGGGCCCTCCCCTAGAATCCCCCAACAAACACCCAACCCATAAAATATAAACATAAACCTACTTCCACCCTCCTGAGGCTTGACGTGATGTCTGACTCATTTTTACCCTACTCTGTTCCACAACTGAATGCCTCCCAGGGGCTCTCCCTGCCTCTTGCCAGAGTTTCCCAACACACCCTACTCCACTTTAGTGGCTGCTCTGTGTCTCTCCTAGACTCCTGCCAGACCCAGGGCCAGCTCCAGACACCAGCTTAACAAGCAGGTGCTTGGGGCGGATAAGGGAGAGGGGCGACATCTGCGGCAATTCGGGGGCAGCAGGTCCCTCACTCCCTCTAGGAGCGAAGGACCTGCCATTGAACTGCCACCGCCGATCGCGGCTTTTTTTTTTTTTTTTCCCTTGGGGCAGCAGAAATGCTGGAGCCGGCCCTAGCCAGACCTCTCTATTCAGGAGAGGATACCAGGATTTCCTCTCCCCCCGGGCTTCCTCCTTGACCCTCCTGGTTCCTTAACTCACAAATCCCAGAGCGTGACTGCAGAATTCATTCCTCTCCTTCTTACAGCCTTTTTCTGTGCTAGACTTCCTGCCTTTAAAATAACCAGCTGGGATTCATCTTTTAATTAACCCTGGCTCACCTTTCAAGTGCACCCAGATGCCTAATTCACCTGTCAGGCCCACATTAACCCTTTCGGAGCCTGTGTGGGCTATATATTCCATTGCATAGGGAATTAAAAGTCTAGTCTTTTTCCACTGATATCAACCTTGGCAACCTCAAATATCCTACTGGATTTCAGTGAGATTCACAGCATCTTCTCTGGATATTTATCTGAAAACTTGCATTCTAGCCACAATTCTTACCTGGAATCATTTGCTTGCTTGATTTATGTAAATAAATAATTATAAGGATAATAACTAACAATAATAATGCCTATTATATAGCGAGCAAAGAGGAGGCAGTCTTTCCCAGCATGTGAAGCAAGTAGTCTTCAAGATTGCTGCAGAAAACCATATGTTTAGCTTTCCAAAATGTAACTCAGGCCTGGTCCACACTAACCCCCCACTTCGAACTAAGGTACGCAAATTCAGCTACGTTAATAACGTAGCTGAATTCGAAGTACCTTAGTCCGAACTTACCGTGGGTCCAGACACGGCAGGGAGGCTCCCCCGTCGATGCCGCGTACTCCTCTCGCCGAGCTGGAGTACCGGCATCGATGGCGAGCACTTCCAGGATCGATTCCAGAAGATCGATTGCTTACCGCCGGACCCGGAGGTAAGTGTAGACCTACCCTTAGGCTCAGATTTTGGTAGGGTACATAAGATAGAGGGCTTATATACATGGGGTATTATTATGGAATAGTTATTCCTGATTAACTCCCTGCGTGGATGCTTTTATTCCAGAATAGGGAATTCTTATTCCGGAATAAGAGAGTCCATACATGGAGTTAATCAGGAACAGTTAATCCACTTTATATTCACACACAACCTTACTCTGGATTAATTTTCCTGTGGAGGCAAGCCCACAGTTTTAAAGATCTACTGGCCATTCCGATTTTAACATATGTACATATTTTGGTAATGTGGCATTTTCTGAAATCACACTGGGTGCTGCTTATGTATAGCTAGCTGCCTTCATGCACCTCTCTCATGACCTTCCATAAAGATGCACTTAAATATGGAGTGATGGCACAATCCAAAATGAAATGGTCTCTGGCTACAAAAAAAAAAAAAAAAAAAAAAAAAAAATCAGACAAGCAGAGCTGCTCGATTCATTGCAGAAAACAAACATTCTGCTAACTTTGGCTTTTATTGTTGTATCCAATCCATTATATTTTAATTTTTTCGATTGGAAACCACTACAATTTTTTGTTCTTGAGCAAGGGGAAAAACAATAGAAGATAGTTGGCAGTTTTTCAGAACAAACTATCCCTCTGTGTAGGAAAGATAGGAAGTCTGGCAAGAGACCACCCTGGCTTAACCAGGAGATCTTCAATTATCTAAAAATCAAAAAGAGTCCTACCAAAAGTGGAAACTAGCTCAAATCACAAAGGATGAATATAAACAAATAACATAAGTATGTAGGGAGAAAATTTGAAAGGCCAATGCACAAAAGGAGCTCAAACTAGCTAGAGACATAAAGGGTAACAAGAAAACATTCTACAAATACATTAGAAGCAAGAAAAAGACCAAGGAAAGGGTAGGCCCGTTACTCAATGGGGCGGGGGGGGGGGAATAATAACAGAAAATGTGGAAATGGCAGAGATGCTTAATGACTTCTTTGTTTCAGTTTTCACCAAGGAGGTTGGTGGTGATTGGACGTCTAACATAGTGAATGCCAGTGAAAATAAGATAGGATCAGAAGAGGATAAAATAGGAAAAGAACAAGTTAAAAATTACTTAGACAAGTTAGATGTCTTCAAGCCACCAGGACCTGATGAAATGAATCCTAGAATACTCAAAGAGCTGGCTGAGGAGATATCTGACCCATTACAGATTATTTTTGAAAAGTCATGGAAGATGGGAGAGATTCTAGAAGACTGGAAAAAGGCAAATATAGTGCCAATCTATAAAAAGGAAAATAAGGACAACCCAGGGAATTACAGACCAGTCATAGAATATCAAAGTTGGAAGGGACCTCACAGATCATCTAGTCCAACCCCCTGCTCAAAGCAGGATAAATCCCCAGACAGTTTTTTTTTTTTTTTTAAACATCTCAATTCCCTAACTGGCCCCCTTAATGATTGAACTTACAACCCTGGGTTTAGCAGACTAGTGCTCAAACCACTGAGCTATCCCTCCCCCTTTAACTTCAGTACCTGGAAAGATAATGGAGCAAATAATTAAGCAATGAATTTGCAAACTTCTAGAAGATAATCAGGTGATAAGTGTCCGTCAGCACGGATTTGTCAAACACAAATCGTATCAAACCAACATGATAGCTTTCTTTGACAGGGTAACAAGCCTTTTGGATGGGGGGAAGCGGTAGACGTGGTATATCTTGACATTAGTAAAGCTTTTGATTCTGTCTCGCATGACCTTCTCATAAAAAACTAGGGAAATGCAACCAAATGGAACTAATATAATGTGGATGCAAAACTGGTTGGAAAACCATTCCCAGAGAATAGTTATCAGTGGTTCAGTTGTCATGCTGGGAGGGCATAATGATTGGGGTCCCATAGGGATCAGTTCTGGGTCAGTTCTGTTCAATATCTTCATCAATGATTTAGATAATGGCATAGAGAGTACACTTATAAAGTTTGCAGGCGATACCAAGCTGGGAGGGATTGCAAGTGCTTTGGAGGACAGGATTAAAATTCAAAATGATCTGGAGAAACTGGAGAAATGGTCTAAAGTAAATAGGATAAAATTCAATAAGGACAAATGCAAACTACTCCATTTAGGAAGAAACAATCAGTTGCACATATACAAAATGGGAAATGACTGCCTAGGAAGGAGTACTGTGGAAAGGGACCTGGGAGTCATGGTGGACCACAAGCTAAATATGAGTCAACAGTATAACGCTATTGCAAAAAAAAAAGTGAACATCATTCTGGGATGTACTAGCAGGAGTGCTGTTAGCAAGATACGAGAAGTAATGCTTTCACTCTACTCTGCTCTGATTAGGACTCAACTGGAGTATTGTGTCCAGTTCTGGGTACCACATTTCAAGAAGGACATGAACAAATTGGAGAGAGCTCAGAGAAGAGCGACAAAAAATGAATAAAGGTCTAGAAAACATGACCTTTGAAGGAAGATTGAAAAAAATGGATTTGTTTAGTCTGGAAAAGAGAAGACTGATAGGGGACAAAGATGGTTTAGGTTGGACATTAGGAAAAACTTCCTAACTGTCAGGGTGGATAAGCACTGGAATAAATTGCCTGGGGAAGTTGTGCTGTCTCCATTCTTGGAGATTTTTAAGAGCAGGTTAGACAAACATCTGTCAGGGATTGTCTAGATAACACTTAGTCCTGCCACGAGTGCAGGGGACTGGACTAGATGGCCTCTCGAGGTCCCTTCCCGTTCCATGCTTGTTAGGGTCAGATCATTGTAGCCTTACCCATGCTGAGTAGTTTCCTACTCCATGAGTAGTCCCATTAAAATGAGTGAGGCTGTTTGAGATGTAAGGCCTGAATGCACAAAAGCAGTCAGATGCCTAACTCCCAGTTTTGGGGCCATGATGATGCACAAAACTTCCTCTGACCCCTGTAGGCATCTAAACTCACTTAGCACCTACATTTTTGCAGTAAAAGCTCCCTATGCACCTATGTTTCTGCTTTCCAACATGTGAATTTAGAACTCCCTATGAAATTAAGAGGAGTCCAAGGCCTTTTCTAACAATGGATACAGACCCCTTTTTTGAGATCCCATTGAGGAGACTTATTTATTAAGAAAGCAGGACTCATACTTGACTCCCAGTGAATACGCAACACAATACAAGAGATATGGTCAACCTTAAATGTCAAAAATGTTTCTCCTTTTCAAGCGTAGGCAAGATTGATAAGAATTTACTACCAGCCTGCAATGCGCTTGTAACAGAAGACAGCAGGATGCCTAGCCCAATGCAGATAAATGGACTCAGAGGAAAAAAATGTCTTTCCTAAACATTGTCAATAAGGAACATAATTTGAAATGACAGCTGGGCTAAAAACAAATAAAACATATTATCTCTGAATATTTTATCCACAACATGCATATGTATTTCCAAATAGATTTGTGTAACAGATAAGAAAATAACGGGGAAAAATCATGCCAATCATAATTTAATAGAATCTGAAATTAATCAAATAAATTATGAGCATTAAAGTATCTACTAGCAGCCTCAACCAAGAAAAGGCTCCATTGCATTTGGTGCTGGGCACGCTCATAATAAGAGAGAGCCCACACAGGGTGGAAGATGAAACCGAAGTAAAGTGACTTGCCCAGAGTCACCCAGCAGTTCAGTGGTAGAACCAGCAATGCAACCCAGGTTTCCTCGGTCTCAAGCGTGACCAGAATCCCCTGGATTATACTAAATTTAATAAAAATTATTTGAAAATTATCTGCTGTAGATAGTGGATCCTCTACTGGCACATTTTACACATCTCCTATAGGAGAGTGAAAAGAACTAACAGAGGAATAATCAGATGGAAAATGATGATTTTCTTTATCCCACCAAGCTCTTCTTTCATACCCTCACACAACAGACACTATCTGTACACTTATAAAGTTTGCAGATGATACCAAGCTGGGAGTGGTTGCAAGTGCTTTGGAGGATAGGATTAAAATTCAAAATGATCTGGATAATCTGGAGAAATCGTCTGCAGTTAATAGGATGAAATTCAGTAAGAACAAATGCAAAGTACTCCATTTAGCAAGGAACAATCAGTTGCACACACACAAAATGGGAAATGACTGCCTAAGAGGGAGTACTGCGGAAAAGTATCTGGGGGTCATAGTGGACCACAAGCTAAATATGAGTCAACAGTGTAACACCGTTTCAAAAAAAGCAAACGTCATTCTGGGATATATTAGCAGGAGTGTTGTAAACAAGACACAGGAAGTCAATCTTCTGCTCTACTCCGAACTGATTTGGCCTCAGTTGGAGTATTGTGTCCAGTTCTGGGTGCCACATTTCAGGAAAGATGTGGACAAACTGGAGAAAATCCAGAGAAGAGGAACAAAAATGATTAAAGGTCTAGAAAACATGACCTATGAGGGAAGATTGAAAACATTGGGTTTGTTTAGTCTAGAGAAGAGAAGACTGTGAGGGGACACGATAACAGTTTTCAAGTACATAACAGGTTGTTACAAATAGCAGGGAGAAAAATTGCTCTCTTTAACCTCTGAGATAGGAAAGAAGCAATGGGCTTAAATTGCAGCAAGGGTGGTTTAAGTTGGACATAGGAAAAACTTCATAACTGTCAGGGTGGTTAAGCACTGGAATAAATTGCCCAGGGAGGTTTGGAATCTGCATTATTGTCTAAGAGCAGATTAGACAAACATCTGTCAGGAATGGTCTAGATGAGTGCAGGGGACAGGACTAGAAGACCTCTTGAGGTCCCTTCCAGTCCTATGATTCTATGGTTCTATGATTCTTACCATGGGCCAGTTCTGGCTTCCAACCTGACAATGGGGTGGGGCCTGGTGGAGAAGAGGAGGAGCAGGGAGTGGGTGCTTGGGGGAAGATGAGAGGCAGGGACAGGGCTACGGAGGGAGCGGGACGCCTGCATGTGTCCCAGTTTTGGCTTTGAAAAGGTGGTCATCCTAGTCTCCTCACCTAACTAATGAGGCTGTTTTATGGCTCCTTTCTGGAGCCAGAATGTCACAAAGGGGGGTGTATTGTGGGCAAGGATTGCTCCGTAGAAGGAGCTAAAAAAATGAATAAATATATTTGTAAATTCTGCTGTTGGCAAATGGCACTGGAGGCCCTGATACACATGGCTCAGTGCTCTAAGTGGCTGCATAATAAAGCCAGCAGGGAACTTGCAAGTAGCTAGTATCAGTGCCAGCGGTGGTGACCATGCCAGCACGGTCTAAGAGCAGCTAATTTTCCTCCCCTTCAGTGTCATATTGAATCCGAGGGCCTCATTTCATTTTCTTTATGCTTTATTTCAAAGCTAAATGGGCTGTACACATTAGTGGTCTTAATCCTTCATGGAGCTAGTGCAAATTGACATTTTCCACATCCCAGGGTGAGACAAAGATTAATTAAAAGCCTCACGCTGCCCTATTATCCTCTTTCCTGATTTTTTTTTTTTTGCCTGTTCCCGTGAATTTTAGGCAATATAAAAACAAGGCTATTTCCAAATGTGAATAAATCCCCGTGTCAGACTCCTGAACAGGAAACACACACATGTCTTTAAGGCACATGTCCAAATGCCTGGAGCAGCAAGACTAGGAGAGCTCATGAAAGGGCCAGTTCTCTGGTGATTCCCCATCCAGTGTCGCAGACTCTGGATAAAATACATATAAGCATCCAAGCTTCTAACTGCTCATCCAAACCTTTTAAGGCCTCCCTGTCACTAGTTTGTACCTTCTGAGATTTAGAGATTAGGCATTAATTTCCAGGCTGTGATAGGCCCCATGCAGGAGAGCAGTGCACAACAGGTGACACAATGGCAGTCTAGCCAGGGCTTTCCCCCATCTGGTCTCCCATGGAGGTTGGATGGGTTAGGGAGGAGCAGGGGTGGCTCTATGTATTTTCTGCCCCAAGCACGGCAGTCAGCCGGCTTTTGGTGGTATGCCTGCGGGAGGTCCGCTGGTCCCGCACCTTCGGCGTACCTGCCGCCGAATTGCCGCCGAATCCATGGGACTGGCGGACCTCCCGCAGGCATGCCACCGAAGGCAACCTGACTGCCGCCCTCACGGCAACCGGTACGCCGCCCCCCGCGGCTTGCCGCCCCAGGCACGTGCTTGCTGCGCTAGTGCCTGGAGCCGCCTCTGGGGAGGAGACACATCAATTGTCCTGCCACACCTCCATCTGCAAAGTGGAACAGAGTTAGACGGTAATACTCTGCGGGGAGAGAAAAAGGGTTGAGCATGTTGCACCCGTCTAAGATGCAGCTTCATATCATCCCCAGAGTGGGCCGCAGCTTCAGCACAGAAAAATTCAGGCTTCCAATGCTGTTTGTAAGATGCAATTGTTCTTATTATGAATCAGCTGATAAAGAAACACTCAAATGGAAACCAGCTTGAGAACCCAAATTCTAGATCCAAACACCTTCAAAGCTTGGGAGTGTTTGAAATCCCACCTTAAATCCTAGTTAGAATTTTGAACATGGCCCCTTTCTTTATAAGGGACCAAACTAATCATTGCTAAACAATGGGGTGTTGGAATCTCGATCCAGATCTAAATGTGGTGGCTTGATTCCTTCTTGCCTGATTAATAGAAATTACAAATACAAATAGGTTAATAGAAATTACAAACCTGCATTCGGTTGTGAAAATCAATGGGCAACTTAAAAACATTATCACATTTAAAAAACATGGGTAAGCAATGAGAGATGGGTCCAGATAATCATTTTTTCTTTAATTCTTTCTGTCCTACCATATTTGGCTTTTGCTCGCATGAGTGGCCTGTCATCTCGGAGTGTTGCTACATTGTGAAGTTATTAAAAAGCTAGAAATATTATAATTAGTTTAGAACAGAGAATGGAAGATGTAATTTTGATCACACACATATTTCTCTTGTTGTAAAACTATATGTCGAACTAAATGGAATAATATAATTATCCCAGATTTGCAGCCATGTAATTATCCTCTCTTGACGAAAGTCAATTTTATACATCAATTTGTAGCATTTGAAAAAGTGTTTTAAAACAAATTGTTTTATTAAAAAAATTCACCACAATAAGAAAGTCACGACTGAGGCAGAGAAAGTGAACTGAATAGTTTTTTTTGTTTTCTCTCTCATCTATTTTCTCTTCCTCTGTGTCCCACAAAGCATAAAATTCACCCCTGTGAATTATTCTTTACTCTTCAGGTTCCTATAGCACCCTCATTACCATGGTACTGAAGCGCCTCCCAGAAGTGTATTAAGAAGTGTGCCAAGATTATTACAGGGTTCAAAAAAGACCTAGATAAGTTCATGGAGGATAGGTCCATCAATGGCTATTATCCAGGATGAGCAGGGATGATGTCCCTTGCCTCTGTTTGCCAGAAGCTGGGAATGGGCGATGGGATGGATCACTTGATGATTACCTGTTCTGTTCATTCCCTCTGGGGCACCTGGCATTGCCCACTGTCGGAAGACAGGATACTGAGCTAGATGGACCTTTGGTCTGTCTCAGTATGGTGGTTCTTATGTTCTGATGTTTATGCTCTTAAGCAAAGTAATTAGTGTTTGCAACGTGTGATTCTGCCCCATTTTCTCTCCAGTGGAACATCATATGAGGGTATTTGTTTGTTAATTTATTTACGTTATGTCTGCTGTGTATGAGTGTTTAATACTGAAGGCAAGGTCAAAGATGGGAAGAGAGGTACATATGCTGGAGGGTAGGGATAGGGTTCAGAGTGACTGTAGGGGTCCCTTGCTCTCCCGCTCGGAGGGAGGTCACTCCGACTGGCTCAGTCTGGCAGGGTAGCCGGGGGCCCACAATAGGGCTGGGCGATCAACTGTCGCTACCAGGCTTCGGCCTTGGCTGGGGTAGCTCAAGTAGTCAGCCCCTCAACACAGTCTATCAGGGGTGGCTACGGCCTGGGCGGGGCCCAAGCAGCCCACAATCAACCAGTCTTGAAGGGCGGGCCCTGGCCTGGGAGGAACCCAGGCATCCAGCAAGCAAATAGTCTTTAGAGGGGTGGCTTTAGCCTGAGTAGAGCTCAGGCAGCCAGCAAACAAACAGTCTTTACAGGTGAGTGATAAGGGAGCTCCTGTCCTGAGCTAGAGCGTCCTTGCACCGTGTAGGGGGTCAGCCACCCGGGGTGAGGTGGCAGGGGGATGCGGGCCCACCCTACTCCACCCATCCCAGCCCAGGGCCCTGGCAGGGGCAGGATTGTCTGCCCCTGCATCGGTGGGGATCCAGCCGCAACACGCCAACTGAGCCATGCCGGGCTCTGCAGCTGGCTGCTCCAGGGCTGCCCCTGGGCTACTTTCTGCCTCTCCGGGGGTTGGTACCTGCAGCCTCTTCCGGCTCCTCTGGGTAAACTGCAGCGGGTACTCTGGGCCAGTCCTCATACACACCTGGGGATCGGGAACAGCCAGGAGCAGGTTCCTCTCGGGACCTTTGGAGAACAGGCCGAGCATCTTCCTCCATTGCAGGCTCTCCCCCAACTGTGCTGCAGGGCCGGCCTTTTATACTTTCGGCAACGCTCCGGTCCTTCCGGCAAGGCGAGCGAGGTGATCTAGGCTCTGCCCTCCAAGGGACATGTAGGGGTCCCTCGCTCTCCCACTTGGAGAGAGGCCACTCAGCCTCAATACAGTGACTTAGACAAATTGGAGGATTGGGCCAAAAGAAATCTGATGAGGTTCAACCAGGACAAGTGCAGAATCCTGCACTTAGGACAGAAGAATCCCATGCACTGCTATAGATTAGGGACCGAATGGCTAAGCAGCAGTTTGGCAGACAAGGACCTGGGGATTACAGTGGACAAGAAGCTGAATATGGATTCAACAGTTTGCCCTTGTTGCCAATAAGGCTAACGGCATATTGGGCTGCATTAGTAGGAGCATCGCCAGCAGATCGAGGGAAGTGATTATTCGGCATGAACCTGTGTTTAGAATTTCACCCAAGGATTAACTAGAAATAATAGGGACCACTGAAAAAAGTATTCTCTTCCCATGCATCATAGTAAAACTCTTCAGGAGATTAGGAGTAAACTGGGAGCATGGGTGATTGCAACTTTGTGGCATTGTAAATTTACGCATATGGTATTTTTCAATGTTTTAGATCCTCCAGCACAAAACTGCCTCCTAAAATGCCACCCCCCTTTCTCAACAGTTGGGGGAACTTGATGGGGCCAGCCGTGAAAGGGGACAGTCCTACCAGCAAAGGAGGGAGGCACTTGCTGAGGGACACCAGGTAGCTCCTCCCCACTTGGAATCTCTGGCACCCATTGGCCAGCTGGGGAGGAGGAGGGCTGATTGGCCAGCATTCCCCAGCTCCCAGGATTTAACCTGGAATGGGAGCCATGTGCCAACTCTTTCAGTTCCAGCAGCCCCACCCTGAAGTAGGAACAAGAATCTGACCTGACAGATCACCTGTGTAGGGATCGGGAAAGAATATTTTCTGCCGTGCGCCCATTGGCAGAGGACCAGGGAGCTTTTCTCCTTCCTTGCTGCACCTTCAGACCTCAATGGCTTAAGTAGGAAGGTGTTTGGTACCTAACTAAGATCTCTGGTGGAATTATTAATTCATCCCTACTTGCAGCCAGTTTACAGGGCTGTTAAATAGATCAAATGAACAGTTCCCAGAGGCAGAAGACCTGGGTTTTTAGTGATGGATCATGGGCTCATGGGATATGTTCAGACCTTTTGACTTTCATGAGCCACAGTCAGAACTTGTGGCATTCGTGGGCCGAGGTCCTTACCCTTCTGCACCTTCTGACCCCCTTGCAGGGAGGGTGGCTGTAGGGCTGAGAAGAGTGAGCTGATAGAGATAGGCTGAGGAGAGCCTACTCTGAGTTACTGGTTATATAGTAGGAGCCCTGCAACCCTGCACTGGAACCAGCTAAATGCCTGGTATAGGAGAGTATGGGTGATTGGCAAGGAGCACCTCTCCCCAGTGCAGAGGTGACGCATCAGGGAGCATGACCCCACACGTCCTCCCAGATTTGCTGCTTGGCTTGTACTGAGCATGCCCACACTGATTAAACATGCTCAGTAACATCCGCTGAAGCCACTGCCCTCACTCTGTCCCCTCCCCGCCATCGGCAGGTACGGGTCATCTCTGCCTCAGTGTTAATGTTTAATAAAAGTTGTGGCCTGCCACTTAAAATCCATCCATGAGTCTGTCCTCATTTTGCTATTGTGTCCAGAGCAAATCCCCAGTTCCCCTGACCTGCCATCTCATCTTCTTGGAGAGAGGGCCTGACACGTAGTGCACACCCTCCAGTGTTTAAACTAGTAATCCCTTTGAAGCTAGTTTCAAGCCACTGTAGGATTTACCTGTCCATGTAAATTTTAGGGCTGAGTATAAAGAACAGAAGAGCAATATCATTTGGGTGCTGCTGCTGTGAATAAAAATGGCAGGGCCGAGAACAACATTGGTAACATTAAAAGCATCACTATTAATCAGCTGACCTGCCTGTTAATAACTGCAAGTCACTTGTGAACTGTGTAATCTAAGCAAATATTAAAGCAGGAATGTGAATTTAGCTAACGCCTTCATTCTACACATCATCATCTTAGACACAGTCACCCTTTGGTCCTTGAATGTCTTTTACATCTAAGTGCTGAAACTCTCCGTATATGGATTATTTTAATAACTACAAGACAAGGGAAGCCTTTCGGGCAATACTGAGCTTCTGTTTTCAGTTATTCCTTGCTTAGCTTTGGGAATGTGTATATACTTCACTAAAATAAACAAGCTATGTTACAATAGCAAAGTTGTACTGGGTGAGGCAGTGTGCTCTAGCGGGTAAGATTCTAGACTAGGGGACAGGGAAGTCAATTTTGTTCCCAACTCTGCCACTGATCTGTTGTGTGACTGGGCAAGTCACGTCATCACTTTGGGGCTCTTTTTCCCTTCTCACTCTTTGCCTCTCTTGTGTATTAAATTTGTGAACTCTTCGAGGTCGTGCCAACCTTTCATTGTGTGTAAATTACTTAAGAACTAAAGTGAAAATATTCCCAAAGCTAAGGCTGCACACTCTCTTAACTCCACCCCCTTATGAATAGATCTTAAAATACAACTTTTAACTATGCAATCACAAGCGATTTCTCAACTACAGCGGTATAATATCAGGTATGTTTTTTTGCAGCTTTAGATAAATGTGCAGTATTTTGTATTGCACGTTTAAAAATTCTTGTATTTTTTGTATTATTTTCATTGTCCCAGTGGTCCAATGTATCTTGGAGGGAAATTCCCCTCCCAACAGGAGAGAGCCAGCATGGGGGGAAAGGAAAGGAGCGATGCCTCATCTACGTTCCCCCGTGGGACTTCAGTGAGGCATTGACCTTTGGCTGGCCCTCTGTTAGGAAATGAATGTCACCCTTAGACTTTTTAAATGATAATCTCTCTTTGACGCATCTCACAGCCTTCCATAACTGTAGCAGTCATGGTCACTTCTGCTACAGTGAAGAGAAATAACAACATCAGGGACAGCTACATTTTGCCCAACAGTGCCCAAGATCTGGCCACTGCGGTCGCCGCCCTCCAAATGTTAGTGCCCTAGGCGACCGCCTAGATCGCCTAATAGATTGCGCCGGCCCTGCTACCAGATTAGAGATGCAGAAATGGTGTTAGCCCAGCATTGTGAATCTTCACTTGTGGGATTTACTCAGTCATGTTCAAATACTTGTAAATCTAAACAATTCTGAAAATGTAACTTACAAACAGTTTTGGACAAGTAGATTTTGGACACTTACTAGGGAACTATAGACTGGAATATATTACTCTTTATAGAGCAACTTTTCCTACATCAGCAGATAAAAATTCTAGCCCAAATCTATCCTTCTGGTAACCTCACTGATTTCAGTGGTGTTACCTCTGAGATGAATTTAGCCAATTGCCTGAGGGCAGAGAGTTACTAATCCATTGCATTTGATAAAAGTCATCCCTACAGGAGAATTACTCTGGGTATGGGAAAGTTCAGATTTACAAGCATTTGATCATGAGGCAGTAAATATGACAAAATAGATTTTCTGAGAGACGTTATGATAGATCAATGCTGAAAAAAGTGTTTTCTTTATAGATGCCAAAAATGTTCATCTACAGATTTTATTAAAACTATCTAGCTGAAAACAAATAAGGTCTTAGTGGATTTCACAACTACATTTTTCTGGAAGACTGAAGTAGTTAAGAGGATTAGAATATACATAATGTTATTGGCTTCTGACAAATCCTAAACTTCAGAATTCACTAGGGTGGATTTTCATGTTGAAGTGCTACTAATTTAGGAGCCTTAGTCCTATATAAATTCTATTAATCTGATTAAAGTTATGGCCATCCTAATGATCAATCAGCACAGGTTATTGTATACATGGGAGGGACGTACAGGGCTCCACTAAGCCTCCATAACTGGGGAATGAATCTGGACAGGGCATCTGTTTTCTGTGCTGCAGCCGGGAGCAAAGGTGGGAACAGTGCAGCAGAAGGACGGAGTGGTAACTACACAGTCCACCTCTGATGTCTACAGGAGACTCTCTGTGGGGATAGCATGCAGGTGGAGTCCTGCAGATTTGGTGGGAGAAGTGGCCTGCTCCACTTTGCCTGGCAGGCTGCCTTCCAAATTGAGCAGATTTGCACTTGGAAATTTGCATGGGAGTGGAAGCCGTTTGGAAGAGCATTAACTAACCCTCCAGCCCCCGCCCCTCAGGAGGAAGGCCACAGGCAATAGGCAGAGCCAATAAGAATAAGGCAGTTAGAGAAAGTCAGTCCAAAGAAAACAAAGGGAAAGAGTTAATGCTCTTCTGAGGGGAGGAGTTATGCAAAAAAAACCCCAAACCCTAAACACTATTGAAAATAATTTGTTCTGGATTTTCCTTAGGGACAATAGCCCCGGATAGCCTGTTTGTATATTTAGTTCTGCATTTTCCGTAATAGATGAAATACAGAGCATTTCCAAGGAATAGTAAAGAGCGAGCATCCAATCAGAAGTTATTCTGGGGTTTTGAACTATGTTTTATGCCCTTGTTTTTAGTGGTGCTCTGTACTAGGTGTTTCCCTATGTGCTCTGCAATTTCTGCTTTTCATAACATGCTTTTGGTGTGTTTGCAATAATAAGTATTAGTGGTGATGTTGTTTTTTCTTAGCTCTGGTGTAGATTGTTAACCATTTCACTGAAACCGAGGTGTGCTTACTCCTTAGCTGTTAGTAAGACTAGTTATACAGCCTCCCACCACCACTGACACTAGTTAGTACCCTTGTTGTGGCCTCAACAGAGGCCAAAGCATAACTGGATACCTGAAGGTGATCTCTTGGGATCAGGATGGGACACTTGGGCAGGGCAGCGTGGAAAAGCCTGCATGAAGCTGTCTGCAGTGAGTACCGACCTTAGGGCAAATTGTTAGGAAGCAAGGCACAAACCCCAAGTTGGTGGTGAGTTCTATATTGAGATTTCACCAACCAGTTGCCAAGTGTAAACTCCTCACGCACTATAGCAGCCTTAATGTGGAATGGCAGATAGGTAGATTGGAGTACCCCAGGGGACTATCTTGCCATCCAGGTGAGCATACCTTTGTGATAGATGGTCTCTTACACCGAGAATCACAGCAATATTCAGGTTACTCCCAGTCCCGAAGGACCAATCACTTACATCTGGCCAATTGCACTTTAGATCTTACACCAAAGAACTTTTGTAGCCAGTCCTATAATAAGCCATATAAAGATTTATTATGTAGGAAAAGCAAACAAGAGAGTTATTTATAAGGTGAGGGTAGGTAAACATATATGCACAAATGAGTTACAGTCTTAAGATTCAATAATAATTAATAGTAGCTACTATAATAAGCAAGCTCTAACTGTCCTTTAGGGCTCACCCAAGCTAAGCACTGGAGATCTATTGCTTATACCTAGTAAACCTTGTCCTCCAGAATCCAAGCAGCATAGAGATAATCAGTTCCTTCTGCTTGGGGTTTTTATCTCCCTCCTGCCATGTATTCCAAGCTGCATACTCAGGTGATGGGAGGAATCCCCTGGCATGACTCATTTTCATGGAGAGGGGAGAGCAGAACAACAAAGTCTTTTGTCCTCTTTAATGTTCCACAATAGTTCATCTGGTGTCAACGGGCCTTTCCTGTTGCAGATCAGCACTTCACACTAGTTAATGTCTCTCTCCTGTCTGGTAATTTACATAGTCACAAAGGCTTACAATATAACCGCTCAAATATTACCTTACAATATGGGATACAGATGTTATAAGTGAGATTAATGCACGCAGTAACTCACAAGCCTTCAATAAAGTCTAAACACTGAACACATTCTTATAATTCTAATATCCATTTTAACCATACCAACACACAAGTGAGCCAGACAGATCCCAGCTGTGTATTTGTCAGGGTTCCATTGAGGCATGGGGACCTTGGCATGAGCTGGCATGGCCCCTATTCTTATACTTGCTCTAGGGATAGACAAAGAAGTTAATTACCTGGGCTGAGCATGTGGCACTAAATATACACAAACAAATAAAGGACGCCAAACTACTGTCACTGATATCTGCTGGCAAATGTCTTAATAACTATGTTGTGTTTTAAGGTGCAAATAAATCCAACCCCCACCTCTGCTGCTAAGGGGAGTCCTCATGCTGCGGAACTGATGTGATTCTACTGCACAAATGGTTGCTGGATGTGGGGAAAATTGCTGTGTATCTTGAAAGCCCTGCGCCATGCCAGCCCCTCTGCAATAGCACATATGGTACAGGGTGGATAGGACATGGGTGGGCCAAGGGCTCTGCTAGTTCACAACTCTTCCTGTCCTTAGCCTCTGTGGTGGTACAGGGCTATTTAAGTGTCTGCAGAACATATTCTAGAAAGTAAAAACCGGCATTCACATTGCATTTTTGTAGCTGGCATTGCAAGGGATTTATGTGCCATATTTGCTAAACATTCATATGCCCCATCATGCTTCAGCCACCATTCCAAAGGACATACTTCCAGGCTGATGACACTTGTTAAAAAAATAATGTGTTCATTCAATTTGTGACTAAAGTCCTCGGGGGAGAAGTGTATGTCCCCTGCTCTGTGTTTTACATGCATTCCGCCATATATTTCATGTTATAAAAGTCTCGGATGGTGATGCAGCACATGTTGTTCATTTTAAGAACACTTTCACTGCAAATTTGACAAAACACATAAAAGGTACCAATATAAGATTTCTAAATATACAGGTTTAAAAAATCTGAAGTGCCTTCCAAAATCTGAGAGAGATGAGATGTGGACCAGGCTGTCAGAAGTCTTAAAAGAGCAACACTACAATGAAGAAACTACAGAACCTGAACCACCAAAGAAGAAAACCAAACCGTCTGTTGGTGTAGGGTGCCAACTTTCTACTTGCATAAAACCAAACACTCTTGCACCACCCCCACCCCTCCGCTGAGGCCCCGCTCACGTCCCACCCCTTATCCGAAGCCCCGCCACCGCTCACTCCATCCCCCCTCCCTCTGTCACTCACTCTCCCCACCCTCACTCACTTACTCATTTTCACAGGGCTGGCTAAGGGGACTGGGGTGTGGGAGCAGGTGAGGGCTCTGGCTGCGGGTGTGGGCTGCGGGGTGGAGCCAGAAATTAGGAGTTCAGAGGTGGGAGGAGGCTCCAGGCTGAGGCAGTAGTTTGGGATGCGAGACGGGGGTGAGGGCTCCAGCTGAGGGTGTGGGCTCTGGGGTGGGGTCAGGGATGAGGGGTTTAGGATGAAGGCGGGTGCTCTGGGTTGGGACCAAGGGGTTCGGAGGGCAGGAGGGGGATCAGGGCTGGGGCAGAGGGTTTGTGTGTAGGGGGAGGGGGGAGGGCTACGGCTGGGGGTGCGGGCTCTGTGGTGGGGCTGGAGATGAGGGGGTGCTCCAGGCTGGGACTGAGAGGTTTGGAGGGCAGGAGGGGGTTCAGGGCTGGGACAGGGGATTGGTGCTTGGGGGGAGGGCTCTGGTTGGGAGGTGCAGGCTCTGGGGGGGGGCTGGGGATGAGAGGTTTGGGGTGAAGGAGGGTGCTCTGGACTGGGATAGAGAGGTACAGAGGGTGGGAAGGGGATCATGCCTGGGGCAGGGGATTGGGGAGCGGGGGTGGTCTGAGGGGTTCAGGCTTCGGGTGATGTTTACCTCAAGCAGCTCCCGGAAGCAGCAGCATGTCCCCCCTCCAACTCCTACATGGAGGTGCGACCAGATGGCTCTGTGCACTGCCCCATCCACAGGTGCCGACCCCGCAGCTCCCATTGGTCGCAGTTCCCAGCCAACGGGAGCTGCAAGGCTGGCGCTTGGGGTTGGGGCAATGGTTGGAACCCCCTGGCTGACCCTACGCATAGGTGCCAGAGAGGGGACATGTCGGCTGCTTCCCGGGAGCTGCACAGCACGGAGGCTAACAGGGAGCCTGCCAGCCCCGCTGCACGGTGCCACCAATGCCACCAGTCAACGGCCCTGTCAGCAGTGCTGATTGGAGCTGCCAAGATCCTTTTTCGACTGGGTGTTCTGTTTGAAAATTGGATATCTGGTCACCCTATGTTGGTGGCATGTGCCTCAGATGATGAAAATGAAAGTCTGTCAGGATGCATTGCTTTCGACTGTTAACGAGCAGAACCCATCATCAGCGTGGTTTCTTGTGTGAGCCTTCTGCACACAATTTTAACACTACTCACGCCAAGCACAGGTCCGGATTTGGGCCTAAAATCTTTCTCTCTATTACTCAATAGGTCTATTAATTGTGAAGTTTGTAGATCATTTTTATACGTACTGTTGCTTGGATTTCTGAAGGAATATATCCTACTTCTGATGGATGGTCATCTAATTTTATCTTTTTCCTGCATCCTGAAGTCGCTTGAGTGATGTACTTTGTTTAAATGCCATCACTGATTACAATTCAGGAAGATATGCACTGCATGAAGACCTCCTCATATCAGTGCTTGAAGAATTAATTATGCTGGTAATGCCCATGATTAGAAGCAGATTTAGTATTGAGTTCTTTTGCTAAGGCTATGCAGTAGTTTAAAGTGTGCAAAAGTTACCATAAAATGCATAGTGTTTGTGCTGGTTTTGCCCAATTGTTTGCATACAAAAAAGCTGAAAAAGGTGAAGCATTTTGTTTCTACATTTTCAAATGAAATGTTTCAATTTTTTATTCAAAATTCCCTTCAATTTTATTTCTATACAATTGCAAAAACAAACAAACAAACAAAAAAACCCCAACAACTTAAAAATGCTTTACATTTACAAAGCATATCATTTTGGGTCAAACAAAACATTTAATTCAACCCTATATATGTGTGTGTGTGTGTGTAAATATATATATACTTTTCTATTCACCCCAAAATCCTAAAGTTTTCATTTTCAGTTTGACACTAAACAATTCCCCCCTCCCCCAATTTCTCAGACTTGCCAGCAAACCAAAAAATCAGTTATTTGCACTGCTCTCCTTATGCATGACATTCTGATACTGTTACTCGCGTTCAGTGGTATCTTACAACAAAAGTAGCCCAACTGATTTCAGCTGGGGTACGTGTGGAATAAGGTGCTACTTAGGCTCCGTCTACACTCGGAGCCAGGGGTGTGATCCCCACCTCCTGTAGACATACTAGTGCTAGCTCTCATCGCGCATAGCCTCACTAGCACAGGCAGTGGCAGCAGAAGCAGAGATTACACACCTGCCTGGACCCTGTGGGCATGTTCTTGGCACGCCTAACCCGTGCCACCACTCACCGCTACTATTTTTAGCACACTAGCTTCACAAGAGTTAGTGTGAACATGTCTATGCGAGCTGCGAATCACACCCTCAGCTCCAAGTATAGACATAGTCTTAGTGAGAGTAAGGGAATTGGAATCTGACCCTTAGTGAATTTCATTACTTCTGAAACTTGGTGGCATTTTGCTCTTTTTTGTGTTAGATAATAATATGGTGCTTTACTATCATAGCTTAATGTCATCAGCATTTCACTTATGCATAGTACAGCTGCCAGAGCCTTTTAAGAAAGAGCTGTAAAATTTCCATGCCAAATCAGTCCTTGACCTCTCTGCTCACACTGCCATCAGTGATGCTAATTAACACCACTTACTGTGGTGGGTTTTGCAATAGGTACCCTGTTAAAAGTGTTCTTAATGGGTCATCATTTTCCAAGACTTAAAACCATCCAACTTTGTACTGGACCTTGATTTTAAATGACCATCTGAACACTCATTTGCTCTTCTCTGGTACCACTGGGATCAGATCCTGGTAGTACAACTCCATTATAATTGTTTATAATAATAATCATGTCACTTTCATGTAATTAGAACCCTCCAATTTGATTTTTATAATGAGCCACAAAGAAGGCAATTTGGCTGCGCATCACTGCCTCAGCTCCCTGCTTGACTGTATATTATTTCAATATCATGGTGAAGAAAATCCTCTATGCCGCTGCAATCGGCTACCATCAGCTGCCAGCCTTTTATTCCCCATCAATCTTCATTTTTTATTTTTCAGCAAAGCAAAATTGATAAAGTGGTATCTCCCCGCGACCATGTCCACATGCAGTTGTTGTAAAGATACAGCATCATAAGAAATATAAGAAACATAAGAATGGCCATACTGGGTCAGACCAATGGTCCATCTAGCCCAGTATCCTGTCTTCCAACAGTAGCCAATGCCAGATGCTTCAGAGTGTATAAACAGAACAGGGCAATTATCAAATGGTCCATCGCCTGTTATCCAGGTCCAGCATCTGGCAGTCAGAGTCTTAGCCATCTTGGCTAACAGCCATCGATAGATCTATCCTCCATGAACTTAGCTAATTCTTTTCTGAAGCCAGTTCTATTTTTGGCCTTCCCAACATCCCCTGGCAATGAGTTCCACAGGTTGACTATGTGTTGCATGAAGAAGTACTTTTTGTTTGTTTGTTTTAAACCTGCTGCCTATTAATTTCATCAGGTGTCCCCTGGTTCTTTTGTCATGTGAATAGGTAATAACACTTCCTTATTCACTTTTTCCACACCATTCATGATTTTATAGACCTCTATGATATCCCCCCTTAGTCATCTCTTTTCCAAGATGAACAGTCCCAGTCTTTTTAATCTCTCCTCATATGAAAGCTGTTCCCTACCCTGGATCAATTTTGTTGCCATTTTTTGTACCTTTTACAATTCTAATATACATTATTTGAGATGGGGCAATGAGAACTGGATGGAGTATTCTAGGTGTGGGGATACCATGGATTTATATAGCGGCATTATGATATTTACAGTCTTATTATCTGTCCCTTTCCTAATGTTTCCTAACATTTTTTTAGCTTTTTTGATGGCTGCTGCACATTGAGCAGATGTTTTAAAAAAACTACCCACAATGACACCCAGATCTTTTTCTTAAGTGGTAGCAGCTAATTTAAACCCCATAATTTTGTATGTATAGTAGGGATTATGTTTCCCAACATGCATTTCTTTTCATTTATCAACACTGAATTTCATCTCCCATTTTGTTTCCCAGTCACACAGTTTTGTGAGTCCCTTTGTAATTCTTCGCAGTTTGCTTTAGACTTAACTATCTTGAGTAATTTTGTATTGTCTGTAAACTTGTCCACTTCACTGTTTACCCCCTTTTCTAGATAATTTATAAATATGTTGAACAGCACTTGTCCCAGTATAGAACCCTGGGTGACCCTGCTATTTACCTGTCTCCATTGGGAAAACTGACCATTTATTCCTAGCCCTTGTTTCCTATATTTTAAGCAGTTACTGATCCATGAGAAGATCGTATCCCATGACAGCTTACTTTGCTTAAGATCCATTGGCGTGGGACCTTGTCAAAGGCTTTCTGAAAGTGCAAGTGCACTATATCAACTGGATCACCCATGTCCACATGTTTTTTGCACCCTCAGAGAATTCTAATAGATTGGGGAAGCATGATTTCCCTTTACAAAAGCCATGTTAACTCTTCCCCAACAAATTGTGTTCATCTATGTATTTGATAATTCTGGTCTTTGCTATTGCTTCAACCAATTTGCTTGGTATTGAAGTTAGACTTAATGGCCTGTAATTGCCAGGATTTCCTCTGGATCTTTTTTTAAAAAAATTGGTGTTACATTAGCTATCCTCCACTTATCCGGTACAAAAGCTGGTTAAAATGATAGGTTACATACTACAGTTAGTAGTTTTGCAATTTCGTATTTGAGTTCCTTCAGAACTCTTGGGTGAATACCATATTATCTTGGTGTCTAACTTATCAATTTGTTCCCAAGCCTCCTTTATTGACACCTCCATCTGGGACAGTTCCTCAGATTTGTCACCTAAAAGAATGGCTCCAGTGTGGGAATCTCCCTCACATCCTCTGCAGTGAAGACGAATGCAAAGAATTCATTTAGCGTCTCAGCTACACCCTTGTCTTCACTGAGTGCTCCTTTAGTATCTTGATTGTCCAGCACCCTGCTGATTGCTTGGCAGTGTGATGGGGCAGCTGCCCCTCACTGGTAGGTAAGGGGCTAAAGCCACCCTGGGGAGGCTGCATGGGAGGCAGCCATTGAGGCTTATAGTGCCAGCCAATCAGGAGAAGCTTTATTGGAACAGCCAATCAGGGCCAGGCTGGCCCATATAAGAAGGGGCTGCTGAGCAGAGGAGGGGGCAGTCACTCTCTGAAGGGTGAGGGTGGAGGGCTGGAGCACCATGGACCGAGCAGTGCTGGGAAGAGTCAGCAGAATAGGAGAAAGCTCCAGGCTGAAGGCTGCCAGACTGAGGCCCTGAGGCAAGGGTGGAGCAGATGCTAGGGCTGCGGGGAAGCGACCCAGGGAAGGAGACGGCAGAGTTGGAGGAGGGGCAATAAGTGGCTGCCAGCTATAGGGTCCCTGGGTCGGGACCTGGAGTAGTGGCTGGGCCTGGGTTCCCCCCCCCTTTTACCAGTTGCCACTGAGGGGAGTCGCTGGTGAATGGACTGCAGTTTGCCACTGAGGCAAGTGGTTGGGCTAAGGATTGTTGGTCCCCCTGGAAGGGGGGAAAGGACTGACTGGGACACTGCTGGAGGGCTGTGTCCAGAAGAGGCTGATGCGTTCCAGGGAGTGATGTGGGTCCCGGAGGTGGAGACAGACGAGACGACGGGTGAGACACCACCCAAGAAGGGCATACGGGCAACCCCCGAGCTAATTCCCAGGATGGCCAGCAGGAGGTGCTATGGTGGTGAGTCGTGCCCCCTTACAGGCAGACTTCCTGCTTCTGATGCCCTTTTTTATTTTTTGCTGTTATCTTGCATGTTATATTGTTACATTCCTTGGAAGATATCCTCCACTGCTTGCCTGATTTGGGCAACTGACATATCTCTGGCATTTCGGGCTACTATTTGTTAGGAAGATCATCAAACAGTAACAACATCAATAACAAAAGGGAACTTTGAAATCCACTGCCAGTTTTGGGTACTTTTCTACAGACCTCCTGTGCTACCTCTCTAGGTTTCCTGTAGAGGTGGTCAAAACTTATTATTTCCAGTCCATGGGAAATCCTGACATTCTGAAATTTGTTTTTATTCTGAACCAGAAATGAATGATGTTGAAATGTATTGCTAAATGAGTCTATGGACTTGTTTTGTTTTGACAGGCCCTAAATGTTTTGTTTGGCTTTTGACTTTTTTCCTGATATGATATATTATATTATTACATAAGTATATTATAATTTATAATTTAAATTAAATTCCAAAACAGAGTCATTTCAAAATGAAAATGTTTCATTTTTTTTTCAAAACAAAATGCTATCAAAATAAACATGGTCTCACAAAAAAGTTTTGATTATGAGGAAATAGTATTTTCTGAAAGAAAAATGTTCCGCTGGAAACTTTTTGACCAGCTCTAGTTGTGTGTATAAGGGGGTTATCATCTTCCTATGAGACCATACATAAAAATATAGAAAAGGCGAGATTTGGGATTTTCAGACATCAACACGCTCCTGCCTCTGTCTATCTCTTAATGGTGCTTATAATTAATAAGACCATGTTATTGCCTAGCTCTCAGCTGCTCCACCAGACAGCACCAGTACAGTGTGTTTTATAGGCTGTTATTTTCATGGTTAATTTACCTGCACCACGCTACAAAAAGCACTTCAATACCATTTTGAGAGACATCGAGTGCTTGACCCTGTGGTTGTTCTGAAAGCATGATGCTTATTGACGTCAATACGAATTCTGTGTGCAGAAATACCCATGTCTTCTCCCTCAAACACCTTTCTGCCTCCTTAACAGACACCTCTGCTATGAAGCCTTCAACGCGATGTCAGCTGGCAATGGCTAGAAGAATGGCATAACATTGTACTGTGAGCTCATCCAAATGCTACATCCCACCCTTTTGTCAGTTTCACCCAGCTGTTGAGTCTTCACCTAGGTTAGAAGGTGAGCCATCTGATGCATATGTAACCCACACACCTCCTGGGTGTGGTGTTCTGTCCCATCTAGTGGCACCGAGACCACTTAGGGTACATCTACACTACAGGGGGGAGTCGATTTAAGATACGCAAATTCAGCTACGTGAATAGCGTAGCTGAATTCGACGTATCGCAGCCGACTTACCCCGCTGTGAGGACGGCGGCAAAATCGACTTCTGCGGCTTCCTGTCGACGGCGCTTACTCCCACCTCCGCTGGTGGAGTAAGAGCGCCGATTCGGGGATCGATTGTCGCGTCACCACGGGACGCGATAAATCGATCCCCGAGAGGTCGATTTCTACCCGCCGATTCAGGCGGGTAGTGTAGACCCAGCCTTAGAAAGAGAGAGAGAGAAAATGAGTCTACTCTACAGCCTTAGCTAACAGGGAGTTGGCTTTTAGCGCATGCGGTAGAGGCTCATGCACTAAGCTCCAGAGGTCCCCGATTTGATCCCGCCCACCGATGACCGGGGTCTGTCGGCATTACACATAGACTGTTTATTTATTTATTTTTTGGATGTACAGCATTTGGATGTACAGCATTTAGCACAGTAGGGCCCCAATCCTGATTAGGCCTCTAGGTGTTACTGCAATTAAAAATGTAGGCACCCTTTCCTAGAGGGGCCTCTGAACTTAATTCGGAGTGTTCCAGTTGGGAAGAACCTGAGTGCAGCAATCCAGCCTTGCAGAGGACAGCTCCCATGATGCCTTGGGGAAGAGAGAGAGATTTCTTCTCCAAGGGGGTGCAGGGACAGCAGGAAGGGAGCTCCCTTTTGGGACAGGAGCTGAGATTGCTTGTGTGGAGCTTTGTCCAAAGCAGGAGTTGTTGCTAGGAAGCCAGACGTTGCTGCTGCTGGGAGCTTGCTGGGGCTTTGATAGAGCAGGGAGCCTCAGAAGTGGTTGGTGGCTTCACTGGAGCCAGGGCAGGGACTGTTGTTGTGCCTGGAGCTGACTGCGTTGGGCCTGCAATGAAGGTAGGGTGTGCAACCCTCACTCTTGTTTGGGAAAGTACTTGCAAGGGAAGGGGGACAGCAAAAACTCTTTAAGAGTTTGCCTGAGTCTGAGAAGTGGCAGAGTGATCTTCTCATCAAATCCGAACCCAGGCTTGCTGACATCAAAACAACTTCAATCTTCAGAGGGGTTGTGCAGCTTGTTGCCTTGGCTGGATTAATTCACTGGACCAACGGAGTTCTGTCTCCAGCTTCAAGATCTTCAAACATGTCCATGCAAGCCAGTGTTTAGAACTCTGGAATCCAGCGGAGTGCACACTCTGCGGTGGGGCACATGGCGGCAGTGTAAATGCAAGTTAGATATGTTTCGTTTACTACTGTAAGCTGTCTTTGTTAATTGATTTATTGAACTGCCCCCTGCTGATTTAAATTAGTGGTGACCTTTAATCTCAGTCTGTTATAACATCTTTTCTTAAATTTGTTAAGTAAAGGTGTGTTCACTCTGATCTAAGGCCTGGTCTACACTTGCCGGGGGGGAGGGATCGACCTAAGATACGCAACTTCAGCTACGAGAATGGCGTAGCTGAAGTCGATGTATCTTAAATTGACTTACCTCACGTCCTCACGGCGTGGGGTCGACTGCCGCTACTCCCCCGTTGACTCCGCTTCCACTTCTCGCTGCAGTGGAGCACAGGAGTTGACAGCAGAGTGATCAGGGATCGATTTATCACGTCTACACTAGGCACAATAAATCGATCCCCGATAGATCGATCACTACCAGCCGATCCGGCAGGTACTGTAGACGTATCCTAAGTGTATATTGGGTGTATATTGTTTGTAATTAGTAGTTAGGCGTTACACCCATTGCACAGATTAGTTTAGGTTTATTCCTGGAGGTTCCCATGGCATGCCATTGAGTGTGTACAGGGCTCAGACAGGTGGGGGTACGCCAATTTTAATTTCCTTTACAAGAAAAAGGACTGCAGCAGAAGGGTGGAGAGAGAATTCCCACCTAGCCAACATCACCACTGGAATATTCAGGATCTTCTTTCCTGTCAACAATATCAGGAGCCCGGGGGCAGAGGTGAGTGTTGCATGCTCCCAAGTAACCCAGGGAGGAAAGGAGAGTTACATAAATAATTATTAGCAATAACAAATACTAGCTATAAAGGAACAGGTTTTAAGAACATCACCAACACAAAGCTCACATTAGAGAAAGTGACCCTTCCATGTACAAAGAACACACAGGAACTGAAACAGAAAGCCTCCTAAAATCAAATGTGCTCCCTCCGTCAATTTGTGCTGTTTGCTTATTGTACTTCATGCACAGTGAGGTTCAGATTTTCAGATGCACATGCCTGTATTTCACCTTTGTGTGTGCCAACACAGAGCAAAGCCCACTACTGACACTTCAGTTCAGGTTTGCTTTCGGGGTCTATTAATAGTAGACTGCTGTTGCAATTTAACAGTGTAGCCCACATACCTGCTGGGTGGGGTGTTCTGGCCCATCTTGTGGCACTGAGACCACTGAAAGAGAAAGATAAAATGAGTCTGCTCTACCATCTTAGCTAACAGGTGGTTGGCTTTTAGCTCATGTTGTAGAGGCTCATACACTAAACTCCAGAGGTTTTAAATTCAATCCCGCCTGCCGATGGTTCTTGGTGTTACAAGTGCAAGGTTAAACAGCCCTCCAAAAAAACTGCCTTCACAAACATTAAAACAAATACATCTTGAAAATGTTCTTTGATAACCCTCCCCGCCCCCGAAAACATCTGGGCTTAAATCTAGTTAACCCTTTCCCCCTCACTGCTATATTCCATTTGGAAAATATCCCTCACCGTAACTACCTGTTGGTAGGTTTAGGATAGGTTGGAGAAGAGAGAGCCTGATCCCTGCATCCTAAAATGTTTAATGTAAAGTTTTCAGTATGACTTTCCTTTTGAGGTGCAAATGGTTGGAAAAACCCCAGTCAGTGGGTAGTTAGGATAAAGTGAACTGAAGAGACAGTGTGCTCTAGTGACTAGATTCTGGTCTCTTTTGCTAATCTGGTATGTGCCTCTAGCCAGTTTCTCACTGTGTGTACGTATAGACTGTAGTATAATGGGGCCCTGATCTCAGCCCTTAGGCACTCCTGTAATATAAGTAATAGTAATAAAGTTAATAGAGGGGTTGGGTGCAAGGGGAATTCAGGGCTGGGTCTAAGAGTGTTCCTTTCTTTCTCAGCTCATGCTGCAATATTAATAAAGTATATCTGACAGAAAGATCTACGGGAGACAGGTACAATGTAACCTTCACGTTCACTGACTCTTAGCAACAGAATGCATGATTTAGCAAGGCAACAATTTCTATATTTGTTTTATGATTGATATGAGCCTCATGATGGATAGGGCTAGTTTGTTAATAATTTCTGTTGGCTGAAGTAATATGTTATGGCATACAGGACCAGAGTTGTCCCTATCATTAAAAGGGAAAAAAAAGCCATCTGTTTTTTTCTTTATGATTTGCTAAAGATTACGCCATTTGCCATTATGAAGAAAATAGTTTTTGTGTGCGCGTAATTTATTGACCCAGCACAGCTCAGCTGAGATGCAGCAGCTGGTTGTTCAATGAAGTCTTGCATTTTACCCAATTTTCCAGCTGGGTTGACTAGAAAATATAAATCTAAACTTGATAGATACCAACCACTGTTCCTATGGCTGAGAAATTAATTTCCAAACTCCATTGTGAGATTGCATAGCAATCAAACACACACAAGCAGCAAAAATAATATTGGTTCCCTGTATTATACTGGCAGCAAGCAGCTCTCACCTCTAACTGTTCTGCCTAGGATTTCATCTGAGGAATATGCAAATACAAGGTTGTTAAAATAACTGATTGCAGAAATATTGGGCTAAAAGAAAAAAAAAATTGTTTTGGTTAGAAGCAATTTATAGCACTTAAGTCACCCAATCAGGTAACAGGAACAATCGTCATGTGACATAAGTGACCAGTCACCAGACTTGAATGTTGAAATGCGGTTATTGGAGACTCAGGTTCAACTTCCCCCTCTGTATGATGCAGAGCAGGGATTTGACCATTAATCTTTCACTCCTCAGGCAAGTGCCCTAACCACTAGGTTGCAGTACTCTCAATCTCATGTTGAAGATGCTTCATTGCGAATACATAAATATTCAGTGGTATAGGGATTTGGAGTTCCCACATCCCACGCGAGTGCCCTGTTCACTGGGCTATGGAGCCATTCTAACACTCTTTCTGACCCAGTGCTGGATGGGAGGTTGGGCAGAAGAGATTCAGAGCTCTCTACCTCTTAGGCCCTGGAGCTGTGAGATTGGGGGGAAGCTGAGCACCCCTACCCCTCTAGCAGGCAGGCCGGAAGGCTCTTGTCAGCTTCACAAGTGAAATTGCTAAAAGTATATGAATCTTTTATCAACTTAGCTTTAGTTTCCATATTTCATACATAATTTTCATGTTACATTTTGTCTTCATTTTTCACCACACTAATCAGATAAAATACAATAAAACCCGACCTGAGTTTTTGAGCTTGAGCAAGGTTCCAATAAAACCTATTTTCTGTGGCCTTGTTTTTAATTACCAAAGCAATCAGCTCTTTTATCCCTGGTAGATATTTTACAGTTGACTTACTTAACCTCTAGACCTCCTAATTCCAACAAAATCAACTTTTCACATTAGAATATAGAACTGCAATAAATATGAGAACTAATTGGCTTGAAAGACTGCATTAGGAATATACTATTGGGTCATTAATTGGTGCCTCAGTTACTAGAAATGCAAAAATACTCGACTGACTTGTAAACCACATATGAATAATAAATAGAGTCTTGGCTCTGCTAGGATAAAACTATCATGCACTTGCCAACCTGACATTTAAAGAATATGTCAACAATTTAAAAGCTTCCCATATAACAATGAGAGATTTATTCCTTCATGAGAATATTATAATCTAAGATGCTGACACATTTTTTATTATGCTAGTCTTCTGCAGGTTGCAGCTTCCTGTTTATTAGTTTAATCATTTTCGAGCAAAATAAGCCTGTTCTTTGCATGCAGCAAGACCCTGCATATTATTAGTGGCTAGCCTGTATTTTAAGATTTGGAACCGCTAAATTTGTCATGTTTTTGGTAATCTTTCGTCTTCCAACAGGAATCATTGTAATAAAGAGGATTAGGAGATTTCCTATCGCCAAGGTTCTGTTCTTTTTCATAGATGCTTGTATTTGGTTTGCTTGTCAAATGTAGGTGACCCAATACCCCTAACTAGTATGTAGATGGATACGTTTTCACCATCTCGCTGTGCATTTTAAATGTCCAACTTTTAGGAACAGAATAGGATTCGCATTTTATCATTTGGAAAATATACTGCTCAGCATACAGTCAGCCATGTTGTAATGTCCTGGCTCGTGCTGGGCAAGCTATTTGTTCAGTTCATGTAGCTGTTCCCCGCCCCCCCCCCGGCTGTTCTTGAGCTACATGTTTACATGTTTTGTTTGTACCTGTTTGCCAGAAAACGAGCTTTTGTTTTGTTTTTTAAACTTTTGTCAACTCTGGAGTCTTTTTAATTATGGCTACAAAACCAAATGAACACACAACATAAATGTGAACATATTTCAGCCTTTGTTGTTAACTTCCACTATGAACTTAACACTACTTCAGCACAGGGGGGCTGGACAAGATGACCTCTTCAGGGCCCTTCCAGCCCTACCTTGCTATGATTCTGTGTTTTGGACTATTCACTGTACACCGTGTGTGACTGTTATTAATATTAATAATGAATTGTTTTGTACACTGTGGACAACTCTTGCGATTTTTATCATGAATCTCATGATTTTTGGTGTTTTTACTTAAAGTCACAGCTGCTGGAATCAGTTGATGATCAGAGAATCTCAGCTTCTGTTAAATAAAGGAAGTTTCTAGCCCCCATGGTTGCAGATAAAAGCTTATAAGCATGAAACTTAAAGGCCCCCAAACCAGAAGCTAAATGAAAAACAAAAGACCCCAGATTTATTATTTGTAAAGTATCGTGATTTGGGGACTCCTGAATCATGATTTTTGAATCTTTAGCAATAGACTGGAGGCCCTAGCTAATACTAGAGACCCTTTGTGCTGGGTGTTATATAAAACACAAGGGAAGAGGTTCCTTTCCCAAAGACCAAACTGATAAAGGATGGGAGGAGAAACAGGCACAGAGAGAGTAAATGGACTTGCCCAAGGTCACAGAGCAGGTTAATGGCAGAACCAGGAATTGAATCCCTCTGATGCCTGACTCCCATTCCACGGCACTGTTCACTCAAGCGGGTGACTTATTACTTAGAAATCACATGGCATTCTTTCTGTTTCTAAAAGGAATGGCTAAAACGTTGTAATCAGGGGTAAGCAATACTTTCATGGATAGCACTTCCATCATTCATGTGCAAATGCCCTTGGCAGCATGTGAATACCAGCATTTGCACAAAACCCAGCCATTCAGTAGTACTGGCATGAAAGGACAAATTCACTTAGGCTATTGTTCTTGGAAAATTGCTATTATTTACTTGTATTGTGGTGGCACCAACAATGTGCTAATCACATACAAAACATATAATAAAACAGTCTGGATGCCAGACAGCTTGTAGTCTAGGAAGACAATAAACATACAAAGTGTGGGGGAAAAGGATAAAACATACATTCAGTTATTTTATAAAGTTAACGTTACGTATCCTCCTGCCTTTCTGCCTAACCATTATTAGTTGGCAATTTCTTGGAGGCATCACACCTGAGGTGGGGCTTTGGTAAAAGGCAGGATTATTTCAGAGAACTTTTTCCGTGTGTCGGAGGAAGTGGGCAAGAAAGCCAAATGGGAGAAGTGGACAAACTGATACTCAAGGCTGGCATCACTGGTGGAATAGAAGAGGCAAGGAATAGCACACCAGGGGACTGGTCCGATGCCTACTGTAGTCAGTGGGAGTCTTTCCATTAATTTAAGTGCATTTGGATCAGGCTGTAGGAGACAAGACTGGATAGCTGGGGGCAGAGGGAAAGACTTAGAGAGTGAGGACAAGAAAGGATCTATAGGACCGTGATACTCAGATGTTGGTGGTTCAGGAGCCAAATTAGTGATCAACATTACCTAAAAGAGCAACAGTAGGGTGAATTCATTGTTTCATTTACTACAGTACTATAGATTCATATTTAAACAGCATAATGGGGAAATATATATAATTCTCACAGCAAAATGACTGACCAAGGATTATTATTTTATCAACTACAGTTAGTTAATACCATAGTGAATAGTAAAAACATCGTGATTGGTTAATAACTTAGATTGGTTAATAATTAAATCACACAGTGTTTTAATATCGTGTGCTGCAAAGAGCCACAGAAGACCCATTAAAGAACCATTGCAGCTCAAACGGTACAGTCTGGGTATCCCAGCTATAGGAGTATTATTACCTAGGATTAGTAAACTACCTTAAATCGATGTGTGACAGCAAAAGGGTAGGGCCAGGTTAAAATTATGAATGAAATGTGATAATGGTGGGGTTTTTACTCATACACTTTCCTTCCCTGGGGGTTGGTAAAGCACTTTCTGTACAAACTCTGATCCTGATCCTGCTCACCTTACTCACACAAAGTCCCACTGAAGTCACGCTCTATATATGGATAACCCCATATGCAGAGAGAGTGGCCATCAGCGTATCAGGAAGAAGAAATTTCAGACAATGTTGCTGGTATGGCAACACCCATTTTTTCATGTTCTCTGTGTATATATATCTTCCTACTGTATTTTCCACTGCATGCATCCAATGAAGTGGGTTTTAGCCCACGAAAACTTATGCCCAAATAAATTTGTTAGTCTCTACGGTGCCACAAGTACTCCTGTTCTTTTTGCTGATACAGACTAACACAGCTGCCACTCTGAAACCTGTCATACTGGAGAGTTTGTTGATTTGTTAATGGTCCACATCCAGCAGCTCTGGGGCTGGTATTCAGCAGGTGTAAATGGGTGTCGCTCCACTAAAGTCAACGTAATCCCATTAGTTTGCACCAGCTAAAGATCTGGTGCTCCATTTTGAAAGGGGTCTTATCCTCTTTTTATACCAATATAACTCACTGACTTCAAACTAACTCCTGTTTTGTACCAACGTACGTGGGGGTGGGGGGTGGGGGAGTTAGATCCAAGGATTTCTTTATACTAACCTACAGTCAGCTCAAACAACTTACCACAGGAGGACAAAGGACTGGTTTGGACTCTGCCAGAATTTGAACCAGGGCTTCCGTAGAATCAGGCAGGCAAATGCTGCTCTTCTTGACTCTGCTGTAAACCCAGAGTGGCTGTGTTGGGTCTGGTCCTGTTACTTCAGAGCTAGACTGCTGCAAATCAGAGAAGATTTTGGTCCTATGTATTTCATGTCAAAACAGACATATAAATCACTGATTCAGGCTCTGTAAAGTACATAGAGAATAAACATAAGTGATAAAATAAACCGAAAGTCCTAGCAGTTTAATGAACAGTCTAAATTAAGGTCTGGAGCTGTCTTCCTAAACCTGAATCTATTTTTCAGCTGAGAAATTCTCTAGAGTGAGGCAGGTCATCCATCACTGAAAAACTCATCCGACATAAAGCAATTAGAGAGTGGCTGTTGTCCTGAAATAATGAAGGAGACAGCAGGACTGATCATATGCATCCAGAGCTGAATAATGAAAAATAAATGGCTAAGGTGCTGGAAAAGAAAGTCGGATGATGAAGAAAAGAGCTTCCTGGCACAGCTCAAAGCAAAGGTGGTTGGCACCTGGGCTCTTGCTGAATGAAAGCGACATGAAATTGTGAGTCATTCTAGCTTTGTGTTCTTGACCCCCAGGCCAGAGGAAACCTATACTCACAGATGTATTTGTTATAGGCAATGCAGGTAGCTTATACCCTGTAGATCCTGTGAACTGAATGAGGCATGGGTTACGTGCAAAAAAATGATGATTATGTATTTCAGACTGTGTTATACAGATGCTCCACGGGTTATGCAAGACCCGACTTACACAAATTCGCACTTCCGGGAAAAGTTCCATAAGCCTGAAATAAGATTTTTGAGTTGCGGAAATTTTTGCGTAACGTATGGGTATATGTTTCCAACTTAGACAAAATTTGAGTTACGCAAGGCTTTCCGGAACTGAACGATTGCATAAGTCGGGGGGCGTCCGTAATGCATATGCAAAAGGGGGCTGAATTAAGGTGGTACAGACAACCTTAATTCTGGCACTTTGTAACTTTGTAAGGCTTCACGTTGCAGCCTTAATGTTCTTTTAACATAGGGTTGCAGGGTGGGGGGATTGGTTTGGGTTTTTTGGGTGTGTAATTAATAATGCATTGAATTCACGTATCACCTTTCACCATGAAGGTTCCTGAAGCACATTACAAACTTGTATATCTACTGGAAACACTTGACCCACCACTGACATGCTGCCACCTCTGAAGGGAAACAAAGTAGCTGTTTAACAGCAAAACAATAATAATAACGTTTAAAGAACCTGTTCCTACAAAATGTCCAGTCCACTTCTAGACCAGAGGACTCTAGATATATTTGGCTGCTTCGGAAAATTGATCCTCCAAACATTTAGAGGTCTGGCCAGACATCACTATTGATTAGGCCCTTGATTTTCTGTGATAATATACGAGGGTTAGGGGAAAATTTGTGAGGTGGCTATAGAATAGTTACTGTTGTCATTAAAACACAAATGATGTGGGAGGGACAAGAATGACTGTCATCAACGTCTAGAAGGTTTGATTCTAACGACTGGCTTAAGAAAAAAACTTTGTGTAAGGATCGATTTAAATTTAAAAGGGCAGATCTTCAGCTGGTGCAAAGTGACTTCAATTTACAATAGACTGCCCCAAGAAATGGTGCATTACATATGTCTGTGTTGCACGTGCAGTGCTTGGTATGCACTATTGGAGCTTAACAATAAATAATAATGATATGTTTTTGGTTTATGTTAGAATGTATCTACTTGGAGGCAAGGGCCCTTCTGTGGTTTCTACATGGCATTAGGTACTGATGGTATTCGGTAAATAATAAGCAACTGTCATTTTCAGATGGAAAGGGCTGCTTCCTTCCGACATGTGTGATTACAGTATGGAAGGATAGGCATTGTCTGACAGACAAAGAAAATTGACCATATGTTCCAATATTAGGAATCTGTTGCGATTTTCAAGCACTGTAGTGGCCACATGCTTTGTTAGTTTTAAAATGCAATGATTTTATTCTCATACGAGCCCATTGGGCTTTTACACAACCCCATCTCTCATGATCTGGTGAGCGTGTTCTCTTTGGTACACACTGTGTAAAGTAGCATATTCCACAATTTAGCACCTCTGAGTCGTCTTCCTTGGGGAAGACTCATCAAGGCCCCAATCCTGTAAACTGCAGTCCGAGCCCAAACATCTACACCACAGTTGAACAGCCTGATCCCTGCAAGCCCGAGTCAGCTGGCATGGGCCAGCTGCGGGTTTTTAATTGCAGTGTGGACATATCCTTGATGACGGTACTCAACAGTACCCAGAGAGGTGGCAGATGTGTTATCCTATTGCAGGCAACAAAACTATCAGGCACAGAAACTCATTTCTCCCCCATCCCCAAACATCTTCCCCTGCTTAGTTGATCAAGATCATTTCCCTCTGAGAGAACTGGGAGCCTTGGAGAAGTGTATAAATAGATTTCCTTATCTGCCTTTCTCTTGGTCCCTGTCTCTACATGGTCAATTTTGATTGGGCATCCACTAAAGAGGAAATGATCATTTTAAAAGAAATCTTGCTTCCCCTCCGCGCCCCCCCCCCCCCCCCCAGATCTGCCTGTTTAATTCCTAGAACCAGTAAGCAGGAACCACTCATTTCCTTTTTGGAAACATGACGGTTTTGTTTGTTACAAGCTATCACGGAGGGGCCTAATCCTGATGACCTTGCTCAGCCAAAACTTTCAATTTTACATTCGGGTGGTAAACTACCAGGGAAGTTAAATGGCAAATTCATTGTTGGTTCCCCCTGGGTTACATGCACCTTTACGGCTCTTTCTGTTTGGGATGATTTTCTCCTCCTTGAGTTTGCAGATCCCCAAACTCAGATCAAAACTTGTCCCAAACCACTTCATTTCTCCTAGTTTTTTATACAAAAAAACAGGGCAGGTGAAGTTCACTCAACTCCTTCAACAAACCTGGTCTCACCTGCCGGGTGCTAGCCTGTGCTGAGTCTATACAAGGCACAGCACAGAACTCACAGCCTAGGGCGAGGTAAAACTATGGTTGCTTTAAGCCACTGTTGAGCCCTCCCAACTCTGGGCTGCTCTGAAGGCTAGAAAGGCCCCCAGCATAACCTGGCTAGCCCTGGGAACCTGTCTAAGTTATAGCAGCTTCCCCAGTCTGTCCTGTGGACTGCAGCACTGCCTGGAATCTCTGCACTGACCCTACCTCCGCTCCCAGCTCTGGCCTTTGCACACTCACTTATGCAGGGACTTCTGAGGTGCTCCTCACGATGCAGCTCGACAGCTGTTTGTTTGTTTTTTGTAGTGCCTGTCCCTGGAAAATTCTCCCTCAACAAGAATAGGGACTTAAAACCCCTTTAGGCTGCTCTGATCCTTCTATGTGCTGTAAAGGAGCCAGAGGGAGGGGTGAAGATTTCACCCTCAATATGTAACAACAAGCAAATCATATGATTCCCCTACTGAGCCAGAGTGGTAACACGTTTAGCCCACTTTGCACTAGGCGAGGTGACTGACTAGTCAGTGAAGCGTCGGTTTGAGCAAGCTTTACAATGCAACTTTCACACAGCTCTCCCAGGTAGTCAATGGAGGAGCCTGAAACAGGCTACAGAAGTCTGGACCCTCACGTCCTTGTTCCTTGACCACAGAGGTAGTATTGATATCGCCTAAAATGTCGTGACATATTAGAGCTGGGCAAATAGCTCATGATTTAGCCGATGAAGTTTGATGTTTTTTTCCTTGCCATCTTAGTTAATGATATAGCAACTAAATATACAATAATAGATATTTTTGGTGGTACTTTTGGATAAATTAAAATTACTTTCGTGTGTTTTTCAACCATTTGTGGAGAGAATATTGTGATTCTGAACTGAAATCTTCCCAGGTAAAATGGCATCTCTCTCTCTCTCTCTCTTTTTTTTTTAATGTGTTGATAACTGGAATGTTAATGCAATAATTTACAGTTGCATTATCTTTATGGTTGTATATTATAATAAGTTAATGGAGCAGAAATGCATCACCTGATGGACAGATAAAGGCTGTCTGTGAAAATTAGACGGAGTAGAAGCAGAATCTTTTGGTGTAAAGATTGTGCTGTGCTGCTAGGTAGGAATATTATTATGCTAGGATAAGATTTGTTTTTTTTTCTATAGAATCTTTTATATTCCAGTGATCTCAAAATGCTTTACAAAGCAATAGGTTAGATACAGGCAATGCAGTGACTGAAGGAAAATGCAGCGATCGTTATACACTCAGCAGTAGCTCACTCAAAGTCTTAGCTATTAGCACCTGTTTTAAGGAGAGACAGAACATTCACCAGGACATCAGCATTACCCCTCCTTTTTTCAAAAAGGGCCACTGGATCTTTAACTTCCACAAGGGAAGCAGGTAGACTGTCACTTGAATGCTCATTTGACAAGATGACACGGGTAAGACCACACACAGAATACGGGGTTCACTTCTGGGCACCACTACACTGAAACAGTCTGAGCAAAATGGAGAGTTTGGGGAACCCAATATGACTAGTGGGATGTAGAATTTATGAAAGAAGACAAAACACTATCCTATTATGGTTTGTATTTCAGTCACTCATACAAGCCCCAGCTAAGAACGGGGCCCCACTGAGCAAGGCCCCATATATACAAGGTAAGAGTGTCCCTGTCATAAAGAGCTTCTAAGCTAAATGGATAAGACAGACAAAGAGGAAAGAGGGGCACTGAGAGGTAAAGTGACTTACTCTAGGTCGCATTACAGGCCAGTGGCCAAACCGGAAAAGAACACAGGTCTCCTAAGTCCCAGTCCGGTGTCCTATCCACAGATGACAATTGCCTGTCAATGCTTCCATCTCAGCCAAAACTCTCTAAAAAACAATGACCTCCAGCCTTCACATCCATTTGTTGCCTTCTCCAGTTCCTGTCTCCGTTAATTTTTCCATGCTGCCCTTATGTTTGGAATGGCCTCCCAATGCATTTTCACCAAGCCGCTAAGCTCTGTTCATTCCAATACCTGCTCAAAACCCACTTCTCCTTGGCCTACAATAAGCTGTAAAACATGTAAGCCAAACTCCAGCAGAAATGACATAAACAATGGTATGGTGTTTCCTTCTCAGAGACTTCTTAGTGCAACAGGTCTCCTACTGTATGTGCCAAATTCTGCCCTGGCATAAGGTCATACGACAATCCTCTTCCCTTGAGATCAGTGGGAGTTGTGCAGGACAGAATTTGGGCCTTTGTGTCTGTCTCTTTGACTGTAAACCCTCTCCCCTGGTTCTTGTCATACAGACAGAAAGCAGAAGACCAGAAGTCTGAGGTGCAGGCAATGTGATGTTTATAGGGGTTAGTTTCCAGCAAGCATGTCCATAACTCTGACACCAGAGTCTTGTTTCCCAGTGTCCCATTCTCCCCACTCCATAGCAGACATAATCATACCTGAAATGCATGCCCCCAGTGCCATCCCTTACAATTTAGTATCATGTTTCGTTTTGGAGGGTCATTAGTCTGGGGTCTTCATCCCACCTCTATTGTCTCCTATAGGAGGGGTAAGGAGTGAGTTTGTGCTACGGTCAGGGACAGGCATTTCTTTGGCCTTTTAGTGTTTCTTATACCTTCCCCGCTCCTCCCCCTTGCCCCTTCCTAACTGGTTGCTTGACCTTGCCTTGTGATAGGAGTTGAGGTAGCCTTAAAGTGTGTGCTTGTATATTACACTCCCATCATGCCCGGTAACACTTTGACTGTTATCCTCTGTTCTACACTTTAACTGTTCTTATCTGTTCCCATTATACTAACAAACCCATCTGGCCAGGCAAAAACAACATACACAGTGTCTTTGCCCTTTGTTCACACATATTAGTAAGGATCCCTTTGTTCAAACATATTAGTAAGAATATGAGTGTATCAAGAATCAAATGGGCAAACAAGACCCAAAATTCTATCTATTTTATCATGGGAAAATACAGGCCTGAATCCTACATTATCACTAGCACTCTTACAGCAAGTATTGGCGTTTGCTTTGATGTATTGTACAGCAGCAAACACACTATTAATAATGATAAACAAGGAATTGCTACTGCTACTACTAATACAGTAGACTGTAAATGTGCATACAAACATCCAGAGAAACTAGAAGCATGTACAGTCTCATTTTAGTTATATTGCAATCAAACTCCGTTGTTAGATGATACAGTAGATGTGGTATGGACATGGAGGCTATTAAACATTTCTATTCTTTTTTTTTTTATATATAGTAACAAATCCAAAGAAGTCGAGAGATGAGACTGTCTGAAAATGTCAAAAGGAAATGCAGAAAAATCAAGACATTTTCAACAACTCTGAATTGGTGGATTTAGAAACACTAATACTAATACTCAATAACCTCTTGTTATTAATAACCGCTCATCGTCCACACAGCTCAAAGTTTATGGATTTTACAAAGGAAAGAAAGTATCATTCCCATTTTACAGATGGGAAAGTTGAGATGCCCACATTCACACAGTAGAATATGGAATCGAACTCAGGTCTAAACATTCCTAGTTCTCCACTGGAAAAGCAATGTGGGGGTGGGGAATCTATCCCTACTTTTCTTTGCAAAAATGTTTGCTCTGTGAGAAAATAAATGGATTAATCCAAACATACCATTCGCCAACCAAAAAAAAAAACCAACCCAAAAAGTCATATAACAGTTCTCAAACTTGAATAGGATGTAAATAGAAGTTTGAGAAATATGAACATTCATATATTGTTATGTTGAAAGGTGCTAATGGCTCACCATCAGGGATCTGGGATGCAAGACTGTGATGAAGTGCGTAGCCCACACTGGCTTTGAAAGGGTTAATGTGGGCCTGAGGGGCCACTTAGGGTACTTGGCTGCACCTGGCAGGAGAGCCAGGCCTAACTGAACCAGAGGCTCAGTGGGGCCAGAGTAGGTTGGATTATAAAGCCAGGGAGTTTGCAGCAGAAGGAGGCTGCAGGGAAAGAGTCTGCAGTCATTCTCTGGGAGTGGAGCGGAGAGAAGAGGAGAGGAGGTGAAAACCCAAGAAAAAGAATAAGCTCCAGGGTTCTAGTCTTAGTAAAAGGGTCAACCCCAGAGGAGTTGTGTAAAAAAGGAAGCCTGAGAGGGCTAGATAAGAAGAAACACAGGACAACAACAGCTGCTTATTATAGGGTCTTTGAGCTGGAACCCAGAGTAGAAGCTGGGCCTGGGTTCCCCTATCAGCCACTGGGAAGTAGCACAGGAGCATTAGAGAGGCCAACCACACAGCTGTACTGGAGACACTTTGTTACCCCGGAAGTGGATGACTATGGTGGCGTGGCTGGAGGACTGAGTCATGAAGAAGCACCCTGAGTCTTGGAGAGAGAGAGGGGCCATGCTCTGAGAAAGGGGGCATCTGACCTGAGTGGGGCTAATCCCCAGACATGGAGGCACCCTAGAAGTCAGTGAACCCCATGACAAAACCAATCACAGACTGCCTTAAAATGAATGTGTGTGCCCGGAGAGACAAGGTGGGTGGGGTAATATCTTTTACGGGACCAACTTTCTGTTGGTGAGAGAGACGAGCTTTTCGAGCTCATACAGAGCTCCTCATGGAAATGTATGCAGGGTGTCACAGCTAAATATAAGGTGGAACAGATTGTGTACTATAAGCAATTAACACGTATTTCAAGGGACCATTCAAGGCAAAGCACCCTGTTAACATCCCTCTAGTCATGGAGGGGGGGAAAGGAGGAAGGCAGTTTGGGGTGGAGTGTAGGGGGGTTAGTGGGTTACAGATTCTTGTAATAAGCCATAAATCCAATGTCTGTTCAGTCCATGATTTTTAGTGTGTGCCAAAACATTCTCGTTTGTGCCTAACAGTAGGGGGAGCCGAGACTCTTTTGTAGAGTTGCAAAACGGCAGGACACAGAAGAAGGGGCTGATGCCAGAAGCCAAGCCCATGAGGCAAGGTTAGTGTGAAGCTAATTGCTCTTAGATTCCAAATGCAGGGACTAGGAGTTGGTTCCAGGCTCTGTGACTGTGTGAGCAGAGGCAGCTGTATACAACCCTGAAAAGGAGCAGAGGCAGAGACAGGCACTTCTTGTGGCCAGGGCTGAAGTGTCTTGCTTGGGTTTTCTGCGAATGCTTATTGCTGTATGTTCTTACTGATTTTCAGGGAAACAGGACTTGTGTATGTTTCTGTAAATAAACCAATTACACCAAGAATGACCCTGACTCTGTGTTACCATTTCTCATTGTGACGTTGTGCAGTCTATATGGTTTTAGAAAAATATGGTAAAAAGTGAATATAATGTAACTGGGATATGCTTCATGCAAAAGGTCTCTTGTAAGGTATCATTACAAAGCTTATAATCCACTGAGTGTGATCATCCGATTTGTATAAATGTACCATTCTTGTATCTAAAACTAGAAATATAAAATATAACTCTGAGGGCCTATTGTAATTATGTAAAGTGTGGGCCATTAATGATGGTTTGGAATCTTGATGAGTCCCATTGTCTGCAGATGGTTGTGTTTACCTGTGAGTCTTCCTGTATATATGTGTGCTGGCAAGTGAGTAATGAAGTCTTGCAGTGACATGTGATCATGTCACCTGAACTGGAATCCATCTTTAACCTGGTGCTTTTCCAGTGAGGGGGGGTGGAAACCCAGAGGGACAAAGGGTTCCCGCCTTATGCAACAGATATATAAAGGGGTGGAAGAGAACAAAGGGGAGATGAGCCATCATGAAGAATCCCCTAGCTATCACCCGAGCTGGAACAAGAGCTGTACCAGGGGAAAGAATTGTGCCCAGGCCTGGAAGGTGTCCAGTCTGAAAAAAACTTACTGAACCATCTTTGAGGGTGAGATTATCTGTATTTAGTTTGATTAGACATAGATTTGCGCATTTTATTTTATTTTGCTTGGTGACTTACTTTGTTCTGTCTGTTACTACTTGGAACCACTTAAATCCTACTGTCTGTATTTAATAAAATCACTTTTTATTTAGTAATTTACTCAGAGTATGTATTAATACCTGGGGGAGCAAACAACTGTGCATATCTCTCTATCAGTGTTATAGAGGGCGAACAATTTCTGGGTTTGCCTTGCATAAGCTTTATGCAGGGTAAAATGGATTTATTTGGGTTTAGACCCCATTGGGAGTTGGGCATCTGAGTGCTAAAGACAAGCACACTTCTGTGAGCTGTTTTCAGGTAAACTTGCAGCTTTGGGACAAGTGATTCAGACCCCGGGTCTGTGTTGCCGCAGACGGGAGTGTCTGGCTCAGCAAGACAGGGTGCTGGAGTCCTGAGCTGGCAGGGGAAACAGGAGCAGAGGTAGTCTTTGCACATCGGGTAGCAGCTCCCAAGGGGGTTTCTGTGATCCAACCCGTCACACTCATACAAACTGAAGCACCGCACAAGGCCCCAGCTTCCAGCATTCCGCTTGGCCAGAGAGGGAACTACCTAGACATTTAGCTATTGATATATGTGTATTCTTAGAATTATACCTTGTGAGAGAGTCTGGGGCATCTAGATTTAGATCATCTAATTTATGAGAGGAATGAGTAAAATGAGGTGAATTTAGCACTTAGTGAAAAGACTGTTTGTTTGTTTTTTAAACATGAACAAAATCCCTCTCTGAATGCATATGAAATCCTCCCACAGTGAGCCTGGGGCCAGGAATCAGAAAATGCAGTAGATTTCCCTGTAGACCAGCATAAAGTGTCAAAAAGCAGCAATCTCCTGGGCAAAGCACGAGACTTGGCAGGTCTTTCACACTTTTAATTTGGAAGTATCCAAAACCATTGTACCATTCTGGTAGACAGACTTATCTCCTCCCGCCACTGAGGCTACTACACTACATACTTACCTCGGTATAACTACAGTGCTCAGGGATGTGAAATATTTACACCTACCTACCTCCTCTCGCCGAGCTCTCTCCCGTCAGCGTACAGTGTCTTCAATGGATGCGGTACAGTGGCGCAGCCGCCTCGGTGCAGATGCAGCGATGTAAATTTCTAGTGTAGACCCGCCCTGAGATGCTTCAGCTTTCCAGATGGAATGCAGCAGCACTTTTAAGAGCATACAGCAATCGACATTTTAGGGGAGGGTTTGGCGACAAGCCCTCCAAGAAACACATGGCTGGTTGCTTGAAGTTGTCCTTGCAGTTCAGTAGATGTCAGTAAAATGCATGGATGTGTTGCAAACAACAGACCCAATCACTAGATAACACTCACAACCATGTGGGCCTGGGACTAGGACCCTGCCTCATTCTTCAACTTCACAACTACAGGCCTCTTGAGCTATAGGAAAGTAGATAACTCTTAGCCAGTGGATTAGTATCGCATCTCTGCTGCTGTGAGTAGGAAAGAAGTGTCGGGGCCAGGTTGTGGGTGGCCTGTGGGCACGGAACACTGCTCAGTATTGGGTCTGGAGGTCAGAGATCAATCCAGGCCCAGGCCAGGTCAAAACGGCAAAGTCAGAGTCCATTACCAAATTGAGAGCATGAAGCGAGAATTGGGCTTGGGCCAGGCCGGTCTTTCACCAGGGTTAGCAGTGGCCTTAAGCCGAAGACAATTAATCAAAATCATGGTTGGGAGGTGAGTCTAGTTCTAGAGCTGGGAGTCTTGGATCAACGCGAGTGACAGCAAGAAGTGGCAAGCAGAGTGTAAGGCAGAAGCTCACGGGGCGGTGGGGGGCTGTGTTGCTCAGACAACCTCCAGAAATGGCTTCCTGATTTATATGGGGAGGGCCAGCCAGTCATGGAATCACAGAGGGCTGTCGCTCATGCCCCTGAGGGTAGGACTTCCTGTAGGGCTTAGCCCTTCAGTTCCTCTTGGAGGTAACCCAGCCTGGGCCCCTGGCAATGATGAAAAAGCAGCTCCTACCTCAGACCCTGGTTCTAGGCCCGTGGGTTCTTACAATAGCGCAGTCACGTTAAGTACTTGCAGGCATTTGTAAAGGTTTAAGTGCTGACCGCTGAAATATGTGTGTGCTTCACAGGGATAGATCTGTGTTAGATCTAATTAATTAATGTTTGTGAAGTGCTTTGAAGTGCACCTGAGAGCAAACATGAACTAGTGCTTACTCCACAGCAAGAATGTAATATGCTTCCAGGAAGAGGCACCACCAAGCATGTGGGCTACCACATTCTTCACCAGCTAACATTGTGAAGGGACCTACAGGTGACTCTCCAAGGAAGAGCAAATCCCCTCATTCCACCCCCCCGGTGCAGATCCCCTCATTCCACCAGCCAACTATCATGACCTATTTGCTTTCCGGATAAGGTTTCTGCCAGACTTCTTAGAGGACAGGGAAGATAGGGTTGATCTGGGGAGATTAAAAAACAGGGAGCATGGAGATGATGCCCGGGGAAATATAGCTAGCAGGCTCTGTACTTCTGAGATGTTGCTTGGATATTACTTTTTGTCTGCCTACTTCTGTTTGGCAGGATTGCCTGCTTAGATAGTAAGCTCTCTGGCACAGGGACTCTTACCCTGTTTCCTGGTATGTCTGACTTTCCTTGGGCTGAGAGGAGGGTTTGAACTGAAGACCTACTGAGCTAAAGAGCATAAGCCTCTTCTTCTTGAGAACCAAGTCCCTTAGTTGGAAGCAATAGCTAAATAGCAGATAAATAAGCCTCTTACGTGCATCAGCCACTAGAGGGAGACAAAGAGCCACATCAGTCCAGTGTGGGTTACAGTAACACAATGAGGCCCTTATCCAGATGGGCCTCTAGGTGGTACTGTAATACGAATAAATAGTAATAATCCAGTTTTCCAGTAGGGTCTATTGGGACTCAATGCAGGCAAGAGTTTGGCCCCGCTCTGACTTCCAGTAGCCAAAAATCCCCTTTCCTCTTTGTTTCTAGTGGCTCCAGGAAACAATTTGCCAGTTCTTCAAAGGCTAATAAGTAAATCACTTTATCTAGTTCACATAAAGTGATCTTCGTTAACTGTGTTTTTCATGTGGTACTGTGGGCTCTTATGCTTTGTTCTACTATGCTATTAATGGTGGTATGGGGTCCTTCAGCTGAATCATGTGGATTTGGCTATTTCTGGTAGAATATAAGGATGCAACATGAGAGTGTAGATTGGCTAGCCTGGGGAGCAGGAAGAATAAATGTTGGCTTTGTGGAAACAGCTGGATATTTCTGTTACAAAGCAGACTTTGGCACTATTATTTATTTGTATTACGGTAGCACCTAGAGGCCTCAACAGAGTCTGGATCCCAAAGGTACAAGCAATGCAAGAGCCAGTTCCTTACTCCAAAAACTTAGAACCTGAATAGACAGATAGACAAATAGAGGGGAAACCAAAGTACTTTTATCCCCATTTTGCAAGTGAGGGATAGAGAGATCATGTGACTTGCCTACGGTCACACAGGAAATCTGTGACTGAGCTAGAAATTAGGCGCTTGTGAATCCCAGTCCAGTGCCTTTACCACAAGAACATCTTTCCTGAAGTGTTCTGAATAAAAAATGATGTGTTCTGCACTTGGTCATAGTGTTTTTAAAGGATGCGGGAGAACTGGCAACACAAAATAGAAGCTTTGGCTCTTAAATAATTAGGCTATTAAAATGTCTATTAATATTTGTTATTTTTTAAGTAAAAAGCATTTACTTTTTTACTGTGTAAAAGTTTGTCAGGATGGACATTTTATCTACTGAAGAAGAACAAAGAGCCTACAAGGATTTCCTTAAGAAACCCATAACCTTTATTTAAGCACAGAATGAAGACTCCAAAGAACTTGGAGTTCAAAATACTGAGTCTTACCAGCTTCCAGTTTCCACTGCTCTTTCTATGAAATCCCAGAGGGCTAGAACAGTCATTGCAACAATATAGCAAGATATCTCCAGCACTTCTACCCAATAGGAACATATGAGGCACACTGTCATCTAAGTAGCAATAGCCTGAAAGACAGTGACTTGTTTAGATACCGGTGTCAGAGTCTTGGCTGCGTCCCAGTGCCTAGAGGATGGTCACCACCGTGAAGACCCTGTTTCTAACTCTGGCCCTCCAAGACACACCGCCCATTGCAAACTTCCTGTCTGGCCCCCTTCCTCACAATGTGGGACTCTGCAGTCCAACTGCCCTGGGCTCTGAAACCAGTGCTTTGATCTCCTAAACCTTCCCCGTCACTTATGCACATTTCCCCAAAATCGACCTCCATGGGTGCTCTGGATTATAGTTTAATTCTTCAGGGCTACATGGCAAGTAAATTAAAGAGCATAGGCTTTGCAAAGAAACTTTATAAACCTCCATACACGTTACTCTTGGACAACACGGGAGAATGACAGGCAAAATAATAAACATCTGAATGCAATCTCCCCCTTCCCTGCTTAGAGTCCTCAACTCTCCTGCAAGTACTTGGGTTTTGCCAGTGTTCTTGGAGAAGGCAAAGCCCCTCTTGGTCCCACTCCTCCACCTGTGTCTTCTGTTTCTGGTGATGGACTGGCTTCTTTTGCTTAGAGAGCATGCCACTTTGAAAGTAGTCTTTGACACCTTTCCCCCCTCCTCTTCTCCCGTTCTTCTGGAGGGGTTTCCCCATCAGTTGCTGAGCAAAGGGTCATTACTAGTCAACTGCTCTGCCTTTAGCATTCCCATTGCCCACTCCAGGATAGAACCATTTAATGCTGAGAGCCCTGTAATGGCCCTGTTTCAGCTTCCAAGATGTAGTCTGTTCCTGCTACAAAATGGGGGTTTTAATCCACACTCAAGGTTACAATCGTGAATGACATTTCACAAAATAAGTTGACATGGACATATCCCCAACTAGTGTGAGAGAAAACAGCATTCAAAGCATATGTACTCCTGCCCGGCCTCTATATCTCCTCCTCTGCTACAGAGATTTTCAATGAATTAGCCCTGAGTTCCCGTAAAGAAGACATTCCCTTTAGGTGGCAATCAGTTTAAAGCCACAGGACCCTTTGCAAAGAGGAAACTGCTAGCAGGACAAAGCTAAAGAGTTACTAGCAAAGCAAATTTAGAGAGACACGGTGGATCTTTTATTGGACCCACTTGTGTTGGTGAAAGAGACAAGCTTTCGAGCTACACAGAGCTCTTCTTCAGACCTGTCTCTGAAGGCTGGTCTCTTTCACCAACAGAAGTTGGTACCGTAAAAGATATTCCCTCACCCGCCTTGTCTCTCTAATATCCTGGGACCAACACGGCTTAACAATACTGCAAATAGCAAAGTGAATGGCTTTCTCATTGAGTTCTTTTCCCCACTTTGTCACAGTGTGAAAATTTCTCCTAAAAGGCTTGTAGCTCAGCGGCACCCTCAGAGGAGTTTCAGTTCCTCCAGCTCCTGAACATACACAGTGAGAGGCCCATTCAGCCCGGCTATCTGCTAGTATTTGGCTACATCGCTCTCTGATTTGCAGTCTCTTTCTACAATCCACTCGAGAGATGTAAGCTGGAGTTAGTTCTTCACTGGAAGCAGCCTGGCTTTTAATGTCTACCTCTCAAAGGTGCGTACATGCCTGGAAGCTTGGCAGGGATACAGTGAAAAGCATGTTCCCATCACAAAACATAATCACACTATTAAACTATTTGGGAGCAAACACTACAGACGTTTTCACACTCTTCCAGTCCAGAAATCCCTACACTGGGAATCCTTTATTTTAATAACTACATGGCAGGCGTTAAGCCACTGAAAGACTGGACCCTTTCTGTGACATTGAAATTCTGCAGTAGTCAGGAGACAGGAGTATGGAGCAATAATTATACGCTGTTTCTCTCTCCTGTATTTTATTTACAATTTACCTCAATGAATTTTAATCTCCCATCTGCTGATTTCATCACATTTCAGAACTTCCGTTTGGAGAGGTGAATTTTGAACCTCCGCCTGGAAGAGCAGATAGAGAATAGAAAAAAGAAAGAATCAGAGGAATGAAAGGAAGATGAACATACGTTTTCAGCTCTCTTTTGTGTCTCTTCCTACCGCAGCTTGGGCATGGGGACAGGAACTAGGAGCAGTGCTGCTTTAAAAGCCATAACCTTTGGAATTAAAATGAGTTCCCAGCACAAACTGAGCAATAAAAAAGCAATCATATCGCTGGGCTGGTGGACCTTATTATTTTAACATCAGTATGATGGGCTTTAAAAAGCTTTTCGACATGCTGAGAAAGTTAAATACTCGTGTTCCATTTAAAAATTGACCAGCATTTAAATACGGAGGCACCTGCCACTACAAGCAATCAAGGGATTGCTCTTTCGATTTATAAATGGAATAAAACAGCTCAGTAGAATGGCATGACATCTGTGTGGATATTTGTTTAGTTGCACGTGGTGTACTTAATGTAAGGGATTGAGAGTATTAGGTTCAGACGGTACGCTGCAGACTGCACTTCCCCATGGTGACTTGTCTATTGAATGCAAGATTTAAGTAGTTGAACAAAGTGAACATTTTGTCTGGAAAAATGTAAAAGGGGAGTGTGTGAGGAGAGGTGGCTCATATTCCAGTTTTCCATTACGGCAAGGAATCCATTAGTTCTGCTAGAGGCAGAAGCGGTGCTATGCATCTATCTCCTAAAACCTTGGAGTATTTCCTCAGAAAATTATTATGAACTATTGCCTCATCAAACACTTTTCTACTGATATCACTGTCCTCTTCTTCCATACTCTGCTGCCGCCTTTCTGCCCCTTCAACAGAACTATTGCACCCAACTCTGTAGAATGTGCTTTCTCACCTTCTCCTTCATTTCCAGGGGCATCATTCATTTCAGTCCCAAAGGTACCGTGTCTCCCACTCCACAAAAACAAACCAGGACACTGTGGTGAAAGAGTAAAAGAACTAAAACAGAGCCACCGTGGCTTAACAACCATGTAAAAGAAGCAGTGAGAGATAAAAATACTTCCTTTAAAAAGTGGAAGTCAGATCCTAGTGAGGCAAATAGAAAGGAGCATAAACGCTGCCAAATTAAGTGCAAGAATGTAATAAGAAAAGCCAAAGAGGAGTTTGAAGAACGGCTAGCCAAAAACTCCAAAGGTAATAACAAAATGTTTTATATGTATATCAGAAGCAGGAAGACTGCTAAACAGTGGGGCCCCTTGATGATCGAGATACAAAAGGAGCGCTTAAAGATGATAAAGTCATTGCGGAGAAACTAAATGGATTCTTTGCTTCAGTCTTCACAGTTGAGGATGTTAGGGAGATTCCCAAACCTGAGCCGACTTTTGTAGGTGACAAATCTGAGGAAGTGTCACAGATTGAAGTGTCACGAGAGGAGGTTTTGGAATTAATTGATAAACTTAACATTAACAAGTCACCGGGACCAGATGGCATTCACCCAAGAGTTCTGAAAGAACTCAAATGTGAAGTTGCGGAACTATTAACTAAGGTTTGTAACCTGTCCTTTAAATTGGCTTCTGTACCCAGTGACTGGAAGTTAGCTAATGTAACGCCAATATTTAAAAAGGGCTCTAGAGGTGATCCCGGCAATTACAGACCGGTAAGTCTAATGTTGGTACCGGGCAAATTAGTTGAAACAATAGTTAAGAATAAAATTGTCAGACACATAGAAAAACATAAACTGTTGAGCAATAGTCAACATGGTTTCTGTAAAGGGAAATCGTGTCTTACTAATCTATTAGAATTCTTTGAAGGGGTCAACAAACATGTGGACAAGGGGGATCCAGTGGACATAGTGTACTTAGATTTCCAGAAAGCCTTTGAGAGGGTCCCTCACCAAAGGCTCTTAGGTAAAGTAAGTTGTCATGGGATAAAAGGGAAGGTCCTTTCATGGATTGAGAACTGGTTAAAAGACCGGGAACAAAGGGTAGGAATTAATGGTAAATTCTCAGAATGGAGAGGGGTAACTAGTGGTGTTCCTCAAGGGTCAGTCCTCGGACCAATCCTATTCAACTTATTTATAAATGATCTGGAGAAAGGGGTAAACAGTGAGGTGGCAAAGTTTGCAGATGATACTAAACTGCTCAAGGTAGTTAAGACCAAAGCAGACTGTGATGAACTTCAAAAAGCTCTCACAAAACTAAGTAATTGGGCAACAAAATGTCAAATGAAATTTAATGTGGATAAATATAAAGTAATGCACATTGGAAAAAATAACCCCAACTATACATACAATACGATGGGGGCTAATTTAGCTACAACAAGTCAGGAAAAAGATCTTGGAGTCATCGTGGATAGTTCTCTGAAGATGTCCGTGCAGTGTGCAGAGGCGGTCAAAAAAGCAAACAGGATGTTAGGGATCATTAAAAAGGGGATAGAGAATAAGACTGAGAATATATTATTGCCCTTATATAAATTGATGGTACGCCCACATCTCGAATACTGCGTACAGATGTAGTCTCCTCATCTAAAAAAAGATATACTGGCACTAGAAAAGGTTCAGAAAAGGGCAACTAAAATGATTAGGGTTTGGAACGGGTCCCATAGGAGGAGAGATTAAAGAGGCTAGGACTCTTCAGCTTGGAAAAGAGGAGACTAAGGGGGGATATGATAGAGGTATATAAAATCATGAGTGATGTGGAGAAAGTGGATAAGGAAAAGTTATTTACTTATTCCCATAATACAAGAACTAGGGGTCACCAAATGAAATTAATAGGCAGCAGGTTTAAAACAAATACAAGAAAGTTCTTCTTCACGCAGCGCACAGTCAACTTGTGGAACTCCTTACCTGAGGAGGTAGTGAAGGCTGGGACTATAACAGTGCTTAAAAGAGAACTGGATAAATTCATGGTGGTTAAGTCCATTAATAGCTATTAGCCAGGATGGGTAAGGAATGGTGTCCCTAGCCTCTGTTGGTCAGAGGATGGAGATGGATGGCAGGAAAGAGATCGCTTGATCATTGCCTGTTGGTCCACTCCCTCTGGGGCACCTGGCATTGGCCACTGTCGGTAGACAGGATACTGGGCTAGATGAACCTTTGGTCTGACCCGGTATGGCCGTTCTTATGTTCTAAGAGTTATTTACAGTAAAGGAAGAGTCTCAAGATGGCTCTGAAGGGTGGTGACCTTGCCGGGGGCAGTTTCTTGTCTGATCAGGTGCAATGAGAGGAGGGATCCATCAATGGACTCTATTAATTTGGAGAAAGCTTTGTGCTGGGTTGGGATCTTATGCACTCAAGCAAACTCCAAGTCCATAAGATTGCTGGAAGTGCCTGACTCCATTAGCACTTCCAGGTGGACCTTTGACATGGCATAGGTGGAGCGGAAGCTGGAGATGCATCAAGCACTGGTTAGATGCCACCAGAGTACAAGTGGATAAATGCAGGTGTCACAGGCAAGAGGAAGGGGAGAAATACCAGCCCAGCCTCGACCCCTCTGTCAGGGCTGGAGGCTGGCATTTCCCAGCTGAGATGCAGATTGGGCCTTCAGAGGGTAGCCTGAATTGACTTGTCCAGGTTCCCTGCAGTATAGACATAGACCTGATGCCCAACGCTGGTTCTTCTCTGTGTCAAAGAGACAGGCCCAAGCCATGCTGAGCTGTATGAGTTCAGGCTGTAGGATGGATGCGGGAAGTTGTTTGGCTGGTGCTGTTAGGCCAGGTGGGGGTCTGGAAGCCTTCCTCCTTTCTTGGCAGCATTCCAACAGGTGGTCATTGATCTTCATACGTGGCTCGATCAAGGAATCCGGACCAGTCGGGGGCTCCCCCTGCATCAGCTCAGCTTTGACCTTGTCACTTAAGCCAAACCAGAGGTGACAGCATTGCACAGCCTCATTCCATTCAGTGTCTGCCACCAGATGCTGAAATTCAGCAGTGTAGTTAGGACAGGACAGCTTCTCTGCCTCAGTGGCTGTATGTGGCTTCTGCCACATGCGTATGACTTGGGTTGTCAAAAATCACCACCGTGGCTTGGCTCTAACTGGCCCCAGGAAGGGATTAGATATCTCCAGGAAGGGAGAGGCCGAGGTCTCCTTTCAGCAGACTGAGGATAAGTCCCACTCTGGACTGGCTGGTGGGAAATGTCTGCAAGTCCAACAAGAACAGGAGACTGTTAGTTTCCAAACCCACCAAACTTGTTGTGGTCCCCTTCAAATGTGTCGGGCAAAGGTTCTTTGGTTCTTGATGAGTCTGGCTCACGGGCTGCATGGCTTGTGTCTGCAGCTTTACATTCTGCACCTGCCAGGCTGTGAGCTGGGTTCTGCCAGGTGCCCACTAACTCTAGTAAGGAGAGGTTAGCCTTAGTGAGATACACCCAACAGTAGAACTTGTCTCTTCTCTTATTATTTTGGTTGGCTGCTCAAACGATCAGCAACTGGGACATAGGTCCCTATTTTCATCATTTTAAAGTGTACTCAGACTTAGTGGAGCTTTTGGGGCCCATTTTCTTGCCCTGCTCTTGTTTTTGTGTTGTATTAGGGTTACCATACGTCCGGATTTTCCCGGACATGTCCGGCTTTTGGGGGCTCAAATCCCCGTCCGGGGGGAAATCCCCAAAAGCCGGGCATGTCCGGGAAAATCGGGAGGCTCGGCCGGGGCCTCTTTGTGCGGGGCCGGGGGCATGGTGCCGGGCCGGG